>NC_083483.1:5127955-5155455 GCF_030014155.1 Tachysurus vachellii | reverse complement strand
GTTTCACTGCTAGCTACTCCATCTACCCGAGTCACTGTCTCCAATGTACCGCCTTTTATCCATAACGATGAAATTGAACGCAAGCTCGCGCAATATGGAATGTTTTTATGGAAAGTAATACGATCCTACTGGGATGTAAAAAATGTGGCCTTGAAGCATGTCACGTCATAAAGAAGGCAGGTGTTCATGTTTCTGAATGAATCACAGCTGTATATGTGTCCTTTAGAGGGTGGCTGGAGGGTAAAGTAAGTAAGTAAGTAAGTAAAGTTTATTTATATAGCACCTTTCACAGATAAAATCACAAAGTGCTTTACAAAATATAACAATAAAACTTAAATGGACAATAAAACATTCTTGCAAAGTAAAAAAGAGAAATTATTAAAGACAGCAAAACTTCAACTCTAAAATAATAAAACACACTACAACAGGGATGAAACCATAAAAGCCCAGTCAGCTAAAAGCTTGTCTAAATAAGAGTGTCTTCAGTTGCTTTTTAAAAGACTCAGCAGAATCAGCCACACGCAGAGACAGGGGCAACGCGTTCCACAGTCTGGGGGCCACAGACTGAAAAGAAAGATCCCCCCGAGTTTTAAAATGGGTTTTAGGGACCACAAGCAGATTTTGACCTGATGACCTCAATGCTCTCGAAGAGCCATAAGGGGTCAACAGGTCAGAAATGTACTCAGGAGCATTCCCATGAAGGGCTCTATAAGTGAGGACCAAAATTTTAAAATCAATTCTATATTTGATTGGTAACCAGTGAAGAGAGTATAAAACCGGTGTGATGTGAGATCTTCTGCTGTATAGCGTATATGGTGTACACAAATACCACAGAATGACGTGCATTGAGTGTGGAGACATCGGACACAGGAGGTTGGCTTGTCCTCATAAAGCTCAGGTTAGAGAGGAGACTGCCAGTGATGCTACTGGGTCTGGTGTTGCTGCTGGTTCTGTTGGTGATACAGGGCCTAGTTCTTCTGCTGGACATGTTGATACCTCCAGACCTAACTCTACTGCTGTTACAGTAATTCAGGTTATAGGACAGAATAGATACAGAATACATACAGAATTTAAAATGATTTATCAAATGGCGCTAACGATGTTCTTTTTTGTCTTGTTGGTCACAGTAGCCCCGCCCACAGCCCCTGACACAAGCGGGTCTTAAGTCTAGACCAGCAATGTTTTGGTGCTACTTAAGAACCACTTTTCCTGGTTCAGAGCCGGTGCTTTGGGTGTCAAAAAAAGAAAGAACTGATTTTAAATTAGGCTCTGAAAAAGTACTCAAACTGCCTTGTTGGAAAAGGGGCAATAGAAACTTAAAAGCTGGCCAGGACTTTTGGAGGCAGACTTCCTTGTGAGGGAAAGGTGGAGGACCCTGTATAAACCCCCTGTAGAAAAACAAACAGCTGAACTGCAGTGCATGCACTGGTTTTAGGCATTTAACGTACCTTTCTCAGAAAAAAGTATTTATCGGAGGATTGAAGTACAGTTTTGTTTTTAAATAGAAGGAAAGGATGTTTGTTAATCTATATGATTGGAACTGCAAAGCTAGCTATATGGAAAACAAGGAAAAATAATGGGTTACAACTTGGTAGTACTGATACTGAAATGATGTTGAAGTGTCTGGTAGTCGGAAGGCTAAAAGAAGAATTTGCATATTACAGTCTAACGGATGGGGGGGCACGGTGGCTTAGTGGTTAGCACGTTCGCCTCACACCTCCAGGGTCGGGGGTTCGATTCCCGCCTCCACCTTGTGTGTGTGGAGTTTGCATGTTCTCCCCGTGCCTCGGGGTTTCCTCCGGGTACTCCGGTTTCCTCCCCGGTCCAAAGACATGCATGGTAGGTTGATTGGCATCTCTGGAAAATTGTCCGTAGTGTGTGATTGCATGAGTGAATGAGAGTGTGTGTGTGTGCCCTGTGATGGGTTGGCACTCCGTCCAGGGTGTATCCTGCCTTGATGCCCGATGACGCCTAAAATAGGCACAGGCTCCCCGTGACCCGAGGTAGTTCGGATAAGCGGTAGAAGATGAATGAGAGAGTGAGTGAGTCTCACGGATGATAAAATGTTTTTTTAATCGTATTTCGTGTGTGATGGAAGTTTTATGTAGAGTTGATGATAGTCTGTTGATTTTGAACTTTTGAATATTGATTGTCTATCTTGTGTTATGGTTTGAATATGTACAGTTGTAAATTGTAATAAGATTTGTTATTAGTCTCTCCCGGAGGGCACGGTGGCTTAGTGGTTAGCACGTTCGCCTCACACCTCCAGGGTCGGGGGTTCGATTCCCGCCTCCTCCTTGTGTGTGTGGAGTTTGCATGTTCTCCCCGTGCCTCGGGGGTTTCCTCCGGGTACTCCGGTTTCCTTCCCCGGTCCAAATACATGCATGGTAGGTTGATTGGCATCTCTGGAAAAATTGTCCCTAGTGTGTGATTGCGTGAGTGAATGAGAGTGTGTGTGTGTGTCCTGCGATGGGTTGGCACTCCGTCCAGGGTGTATCCTGCCTTGATGCCCGATGACGCCTAAAATAGGCACAGGCTCCCCGTGACCCGAGGTAGTTCGTATAAGCGGTAGAACATGAATGAATGAATGAATTAGTCTCTCCCCAGATTTGTCTCTCCCCATCCCCCCGTCCCCCTTGCCCTCTCTCTTACCCATGTCCACAGCCAGCTCTTTAGGCAGAACTCTTGGAATGTTCTCCAGCAGTCCTCCTCCAGTGATGTGTGCGTAGGCTTTCACAGCTCTGCTGCGCAGGATTGGTTGGAGAAGACGGCTATAGATTTTAGTAGGTGTGAGCAGAACCTCACCTGCGAAATAATACAAACAAAAAAACAGGCAATAAATCAAAGACTGAGTCCTTATAATTTGGAAACATTATAATTACTACTGTGCTGTACTGTTATTGTAATAGTATTGTATAGTACTGTATGTGCTGTATTGTGTACTGTCTGTACTGTTATATGTGAACTGTAATTACTACTTATTGCTACTAAAGTGCAGAAAAGGTGCCGTTTTACTGCATGCATGTTGTATTTTTGTCCCCTAACCAATATTAGAACCTGTATAGAGTTCCTGTCATCATCAAGTAAAGCACTTTGAGCTGTGTTATAAAAAGACATGTTGAGAAAATGTCATTACTGGTAGGTAACATTATCAGGGTCCATTTCTTTAACAGTGTGACCTCTGCGACTTCTACTACACATCAAGCTGAATTTATGTTTTATTGTTGTTGTTCAGCTGCTCCCTGTTCAGGGTCTCCACAGGGGATCCTCTTATCCACATATAACAATTTTGGCACAGGTTTTTACGTCCGATTCCCTTCCTGATGCAACCCTCCCATTTTATCCAAGCTTGGGATAAGGATTGAGATTTAATCCCTCGGTGGCTGGGTTTCACCTGGAAATCGAAACTGAGCCGCAGTGTTGAGTGAACAGGATCCTGCTTCTGAACTGCTAAGAAACTTATTTTATTTAAATATACGTATACATCACCGTAAGCTTGGTGACGTAAATTTAAAAGTAAAGACAAATTTAAGGCGGATGAAGAATAATTGGAAACAAGTAAACGTCAGCTTCATTAAAACTCACCTACAGTTTGTCCCGATGGTCCGAATGGAGCTGGAGAGTTATACTGAAGTCCGTCTCGTTCCAGAATCTTCCTCACTAGACTGAAGCCGTTGCTGTGCACTCCAGAGGATGCCACACCGATCAGCATGTCGCCTTCCTGAATGTCTCCTAATCTGGGGAGCAGGGCGTTGCGTTCTACAGCACCGACGCAGAACCCTGCCAGGTCGTACTCTCCTGCACCGTATACACCTGGCATTTCAGCCGTCTCACCACCTGAACACAAAGAAACATGCCATGAAATCTCTGCCAGTTTGGTCTGAGACAGAGCCAGGTTTGATTAAAAAATAGTTGTGATGTTGCTGTAGACCAGGAAGATTACAGGGGTATTAAACCTGAGACCCTGGAGGTGGTGGTGTGAGTTCGGTTGCAGTGAAACTGTCGTGATTCCCATAAATGTGAACGCGGGTCAACACTCGTCTAGCACGACTGACAGGGGAACGTTGTGGGACACAGAAGCGGCGCCTTTATCCAGAGCGATGTAATAAAAGTGCTTTGAAGTCTCAATGAATACATTAACACTGGTCAACTAGGTTACAGACTTAGGATACCATCAACCTAAAAACTCTCTTGGGAGCTTTTTTTAATACATAAAAAAAAAACAGGGAATATAAGTGGCAAGATTTTTCAGCAACACTTACGTGTGCATTTGTGATGATATAATTAAAAACACAAAAGCAACAGGGTTCAATAAGAGCAAGCCTGAAACACTTATAGTATAATATAAAAATTGTTTAACCCTTATAAATAGTATAACCCTAGTACAAATAGTGTGTGTAGCATACATTTGAAGTTCTCGATAATTCAAGTGAAGAAAAAAAAAAATGAGAAGTTGGACGCTTTGCTTACACAGAGGAAGAGGGGCGGGGCTACCAGGCGCTTACGCTGGAAGAGAAAAAACTTTATGGATGAAAAACAAGATGTCGGTAGATTTCGTTGTCTTGTGTGAATTATGTTTTAATATATTCAAAATTCACCAAGTTCTCCATATATAAATGTACATATCGTATATAATGTATAGTGCATTGTAAATATGTCTAATAGTACACTGTGTGTACTGACTATATATGAGCTATATGATATGACTATATTTTCACCCGTATGTAAACTGTTCTTAATTTCTGTATCTTAATTACTGTATGTAAATTGTTCTGCAATTTCTGGAGCACGCTCCCAAGAATTTCACTCACCATGGCACGTGTTGTGGTGACGTGACAATAAAAGTGACTTGACTTGTTCTGCTAAAGTGAGTGAGTTTAACAGCTTATGTTATGAGTAGTATATAAAAAAAATAAATAAATAATAAACTTCACCCCTTCTATATTCAGACAACAGACGCTAGAGTACATAGTGCAGATTATATTTACATAAACGCAACAGTGCTGCTCACCCAGTAAGGCACAACCCGCCATTTGACAAGCTTCAGCAATCCCACGAATCACAGAGGAAGCCACGGCCACATCCAGCTGCCCACAAGAGAAATAGTCCAAGAAGAAGAGCGGCTCTGCTCCCTGAGCCAAAACGTCGTTCACACACATGGCTACCAGATCCTGGCCGAGGCTGCTGTGGATGTTGCACGCCTGTGCGATCTTGATGGATGTTGTACAGAAACAGAATGTGTGTCACTACGACCAGAAATCCTTCAATAATCTATTTGAAATACTGAATGAAGGTAGATTGGCAGTACCTTTAGTTTGGTGCCAACTCCATCAGTTCCAGATACGAGTATGGGGTCAACAAATCCAGCAGCTTTTAGATCAAACAAGCCAGCAAAGCCTCCGAGCTCAGCACTACATCCTGAGTCAGGCCAAATAAATACATCATAAATAAATAAATAAATTAATTAATAAATAAATAAATAAATAAATTAATTAAATAAATACTAATAAAATAAAAAAATAAACAACCTTGCTCCTGCAAAACCTTGTTAAGTGTAGTTGGTAAACAAAACTTGTAAAATTAGATTACAACACATCTGATTTTTATTTTATTTTTTATATTGTACAGGATTCATCAAATTCAATCTAAATTCTGCTCTTCTTTTTTGGTCCCTCAAAATATAATGTATTATAGACATCTCTAATCTTGTCAGAAATGCAAAACCATAAATACTGAACCAATAACATTAACCACAAACATCACTCATTATAGAGAGAAAATATTAGATGTATTAAAACATATTAAAGAAAATGTTTACTTATTAATGTTATAGTTTCAGTGTATGATCCCGAATGTGATTGTGTCCTAATAATCACTATCACAGCTATTGCAAATACAATCTTTATCCTACAGCTTTAGTGTAAATTACAAACCGGCTTTCAGGAATAAAAGTATACCTGAAAATGTACCAAAAACTCTTAACCCCAAACAAACATATCGACAAATCAGATAATGGACTGTAATGTTCATGGATTTTTTTTTTTTAAGTACCTGAGCGAGACGTAGCCTTGGCTAGAGGTTTGATGATGTCCACCAGCTTGTTCCCGGCTGCTATGTCCACTCCACTGTCTTTATATGTCAGTCCTCTGTGGGATGGAGACAGGAAGTCAGTGCTGTCTTTAGGCTTTTATGAGGATGATTTGTATAAGAATTTTATAAATTTAATTATTTTATAAATTTGATAAATAAATGTAATTATTTTTATTAGGGAAATGTATTTAATCTGGCAAACAGATTAAAACATGTTAAAGAGAAAAGAAATTTTTTCAAAGCACTGATGAACTTTATTTGGGGAAAGAAAAAAAAAAATTATATTTACAGAGTTAAAGGATGTAGCAATACAACATTGATCCCATTGTAAAGTTTACATTAACATTACAAAACCTGCAAAAAAATGTCCATTTAAAAATTGAAGAGAGATCAGAAAAGTTCATTGGGGTGATTTAGTTCTTCCCTGAATACATTATTTTACTCGAGAAACAATAATAACAATGTACACAGAGGAACCAGATCCTTAACACGGTGTCTTTTTACCCGGATGATCAGTGACTGTGTTAATGATTTTGTGAGAGTTTTGTGTTTAACAGTCCCTTTTGTCCTGATCAGTTAAAAGGCCCAATGATCTTCAGAAAAACCCTCCAGCATCTTCTGCACACTTCTGAAGAAGCCGGAGGATGTTTCCTGAGGAATTTGAACTTGTTAATTTGTGTAAATTTAGTTTTAATGCTTCTTGTGGATTACTGTACATGTAAACATGTTATGTGAAAGTGTTTATTCAGGGCAGAACTTTTAAAACAAGTGGCATCATACATTTGCATTTTATTTAATTTGTGTCATTCTGCAAACTCAGGACAAGAAGTAGTGTTCGTAATAAAGAGCGGAACTTCTGGGTGAACAATTAAGATAAAATGAACTGCTGAAGATTTCCGCTGTGGATGAGTAAATCAGTCTGGTCATTGGAGTAAGATTTTTTTTTAACCATGTTCTCCTTCAACGTTTTGACTAAATCAGCATTCTTCCCATTTCAGTAAGGACATCACTAACCCTGCATATATGTAGTGTTTAAACCTTTATACAGGTTGTGTGTGCTGGAAAGGTGCTGCCATTGAGGCCAATGGTTCTGTTAACTTAATAAATCCAGCCGTCCAATACTCATCTCATAATCCCCAATTAAAACTGAAGTCTGAATTACAAGCATGACTGTTAATATAGTGAGATCCTGGAGCGGTAAATGACAGAAGTCGTCAATGACTAGACGTTAGACAAGTGCACAGCAGAACACGTCCGAACTCAGCAACTCTACAGGTGTGGAAATCTCCTCAGCTCCTCACACACACCTGGAACGAGTGAGGAAGCTGATGGCACGGTGGCCGATGTCGCGACGGTACACTGCGCCTGGGAAGCCTACAGCAGCCACGCCCGCATTCGCACCGAGCAGGGCGCTCTCCAAAGTGGGACGAACCGCTGTGACCGTCAGAACACGCCCACCACTAGACACGACTCCACCCCCTTCCTTCAGTGCAGTGCCAGCATGGAACACCTGCAGGTCCATTTCTGTGAGCTGAGACAGTCCTGCAATACAGAAATATTTTGTACATTTCAGTTGATACTCTTACAGAAAAATGAGGAAATCAAAAATTATTTACAGGTGCATCGGTCACAAAATAAACTGATAACTGGACAGTGAAACATCTTCAAGACCATTAACATTTATATTTATGGCATTTGGCAGACACTCTTATCCAGAGCGACTTACATTTATACAGCTGAGCAAATGAGGGTTAAGGGCCTTGCTCAGGGGCCCAGAAGTGGCAACTTGAGGGAGAGGAAGTTCTGAGACCTTCTGAGCAATAGCCCAGCACCTTAACCACATCTCATTACATTTACAGCATTTGGCACACGCCCTTTATTTATTTCATTTTACACAACTGACTAATTGAGGGTTAAGGGCCTTGCTCAGGGGCCCAGCAAGGGCAGCTTCGTGGACGTGGGATTTAAACTAACAACCTTCCGGTTGGTAAGCCAACATCCCCACTTAACCAGGAACCGTCACAAACATAACCTTTACCTACTATCCATCCATTGTCTGTTCCACATTTCCAACATAGTCGCATCTATCCTCTGTGACTCGTGGCACAATTAAAGAAACGAAATGCCAACCCATCACAAGGCACAAGACACACACAATGGAATGGAGGCAGAAATCAAAGCATCAGCCCATGAGGTATGAGGCAAACATGCTAACCACTAAGCCACAGTGCCTCCTCCTAAACTTACCAACAGTGGAAAATGATGTCCAGGTGAATTTCAACACTGAACCCTATTACAGATTGTACCTGTGATCTCAACTCCTTTCTTGTAGGCTGCTGGATAGCCTTCACTGGCCATAACCACAGTAACTGCAGCACTGTTTTCCTGCCAGAGAGGAGGACTGGAGGCAAGTTTGCCTTGGATTGTGTTCTTCAGCACCTCGTACAGATCACTCTTCAGCAGAGGCAGCAGCACCTGAACAGATAAAGTCATGTCATTAGCACAAGCGCAAAGCAAGAATATGTTCAACAATCATGGTTTAGATAGTAAGACTTCTATGCTTCTGCTGTCAATGTCTCCCAGTGTGGCTCCCAAATATTCCCACTTCTTCCTTCTGGACCTGCCAGATCCATTCTGACACCCTACCCCTGGTTGAAGTTTTGTCGCTTAATGGTACACACTGCTGGGGACAGATCTGCATGGATAGGATGTGACCCATGGGATTAGTGTTTATAGAACCACTTGCAGACGATCACACCGTCTTTAAACTGCCATTGCGTCGGTCAGCTTTGTACTCTGGTCTTCATCAGTGAACATTTTAAGACTTCAGCAGGAAGGAATTAGTGTTAAGTCTGTAATGAACTCAGAAATGTCTATGACCCGTTAGTTCCTCAGGATCTCGAGGTTGTTTAATTCCACTCGACTATAAACTGTTGTAGAAAGGACATTAATTTACATTATTTTCTGTCCAGTGTCACCCAAATGAGGATGAGGTTTCCTTCTGAGTCTGGTTCCTCTCAAGGTTTCTTCCACACATCTCAGTCCATTAGGGACAGACGTAAGAGAAAAAGAGTAATTTAATTTTAAACTTTCCAATTTTAGTTCAGGGGGTCACGGTGACTTAGTGGTTAGCACGTTCGCCTCACACCTCCAGGGTCGGGGTTCGATTCCCGCCTCCACCTTGTGTGTGTGGAGTTTGCATGTTCTCCCCGTGCCTCGGGGGTTTCCTCCGGGTACTCCGGTTTCCTCCCCCGGTCCAAAGACATGCATGGTAGGTTGATTGGCATCTCTGGAAAATTGTCCGTAGTGTGTGATTGCGTGAGTGAATGAGAGTGTGTGTGTGTGTGCCCTGCGATGGGTTGGCACTCCGTCCAGGGTGTATCCTGCCTTGATGCCCAATGACGAATGAGACAGGCTCCCCGTGACCCGAGGTAGTTCGGATAAGCGGTAGAAGATGAATGAATGAATGAATGAATGAATGAATTTTAATTCAGTTTCTGCTTTGAGAGCATGTCAATAGTTAAAATTGCTATACAAATAAACCGAATTGAAAAATTCTAGATTTGGTTTATTAGATTTATACCCTAAGAAATAACACTAATGTACTAATATACCACGTCAGGTGCAATATAGACATCTGCTATACCAAAATTACCAAAGGTGTACTGTTCAAATGAGAACTCTTGTTTGCTTTTCAGGCTTTTCCCATGTGAAATAATTCCCCTGGATAAGTGTAACCCCAGGGTTAACAATTAATCTTGGCTCTTCATAATCTGATGTGTCACACTGTTCATTCCTGCCTTAACTTTATTCGCTTCTCTTACACTTTCCAGTCAGTGAGGGAGAAAAAAAAAAGTTCAGGTCTTTCACAGCTTTCTATTCATTTATAGTTTTTTAAAATTGTTTGTTGATTTCTAATTTCCATTCGTTTTTTTCGTCAGCTCTTTATTTCAGACTTCCATCCACTTTGTCCTGAACACGTTTTCTGTCACTGCTTGACTTTTGTTTTTTTGTTGTTCTCCCGTCAACCCAAATTTTGCAACTTCAACACACAGGGTTTCTCTGACTGTACAAATGACACGAGTTGATACGAAGCATCTAACCGTAATGTTGGAAAACTAGTGTTTCACACTGTACACACCGTAACGAGGACTAAAAGCGGGGTTTCGAATGATGATAACCCAGGGTTATACTGTGTGTGAACAGCTCTATTGTGCCACCTGCATTAGTGCTTTGTTGCAGTTGTAAGAGTGTTTCATTGTAGTTCCAATAAATCTACAAATCTAAAATAATTCAGGGATTTTTTTAAAATCATATTATGAAGTGTCATAAATGCTGAAATTAATAATGGATTATTAATTGAAACCAACATGATGCTTAAGAAATAAAAGAATAGAAAATTTTTGTTTTATATCAACAAAAAACAAAACTTGGGGGAAAAAAAATAAAGAATTTGAGATTTTGTGTAGAAATATGAAACACTGTATTCACTAACCTGACATTCAGGGTCACCAAACCTGCAGTTAAACTCCAGTACCTTTGGTCCCAGCTTAGTCAACATGAGCCCTGCATACAGCACACCTAAAGGAATCGAAAAGGGTCAAAGGTCTCGGACTTGCTATTCAAACAAGCCTTTCGAAACAGCTTGTGCTCTTGAAACTTTATTTTCTTGTTTCTTACACATGTATTGTTAAGGATTCTGCTTTAAATAACATACCGACATATGGCACACCCTCTTGCTTCATGCCATCTACGGTCTTCTGTAGCACAGAGGTTTTAATCTGTTGAAGCATCTCCTCAGAGACCTACATAAAAACACACCGTGGTGTTGATCGTATCTACAGAGGTAAGTGGATCAATCAGATACTCTGATGTGTGTAATCTGCGTCCATCCGAGTAAGCACTGAAAACTCGTGAGTGTAATGTGTCTCCTGTTCACTAGTATTGATGCAGCTACAGGCCACAAGACCTCCAGGGTTATCTAAGCCAAAACAGGTTATACATGATTATACCTGCTCACAATGTCGCAATAAATGACTGAATAGTCTGGTTTATGGCTGATATTTAATGGCTGATATTTAATGGTTGAAGTCAATCAACAGAATTAATCATCACTGGATATTGAGATAAAAAATTATTTGTAGGAATATTCATAGTTAGATCACACAAGCCTAGTGCTATATAAAAATTAACACAGATAAGCCCGTGTTCACCTGTGGCGTGGGGCAGTAAGCCCCCATTCCCCCCGTGTTTGGACCCTGATCTCCATCCAGCAGGCGTTTGTGATCCTGTGCTGGAGGCATAGCAGCTACCGTGGTGCCGTCACTGAAACACAAACACTGAGGGAAAGACAGAGTTTTTAACTGATGAACACACATGCTTTCTGAACCCAGCAATCAAAGAACACTGCAACTTCCTCACTGAAACTTCCTCTCCCTCAAGCAGTTCTTCAACCACCACAGTATCACCAGCAGCACCAAATGTCTTGTCCTAGAATATTTAATAATAATAATTACAATAATAATAACAGTATTAAACATGAGACACAATCATGTGCTGGTCTGCTAATAAATCACAGTGTTTGTTATTAATCATTACAATATTAGGAGAAAACCCTTTACAGTCTCGTATCAAATCTTATACAGCTTCAGTCCGAATACAGCGCTGGCATTTCCTCTGCCACTCACATGTAGAATGAGTAACCTTTTCCTGAAATACAGTGTGCTTGCCACTTCGTACTTGGTTTCAGTAACACAACCTGACAACGTAAACACCACCTCCTACTGTTTGCTGTGCAGCTGGTTGCATGAGATGTTCTTCACATTAATATAATCGTAACCTGATAGGTTTGGTCCTTGTGTCAAATCACCACCATTATTCCAACATACTCTAAAACAGCATTAAAGGAAATCAGTCAATCATGAAACTGCAGGAATCGACTGACCTTCATGATGTCCAGCACTGCCTGACAGGCCTCATCCTTATCTTTCGCTACTATCACTCCTTTACCTGCAGCAAGACCACTGGCTTTAACCACCAGTGCTGGAAAGTCGGCTCTACAAAAAGAAACAGTTGTATCTATTCCTTGGATTGGTTAACATTCAATGTTCAGAAACAGACTGTGTACATGCACATAATGGGTACAAGTGTGAATGTGCAAAAATAGACTTTTACCAACTTTCTTAAAATAAAAAAATAATAATCATGCAAAAGCATTCATTTGTAACATTTGCGCACAGAGAGAGACACGCAGGCACAGGCATGCACAAGCACAGAGGCACACAGAGACACACACAGACACCCTCTCTTTATACACACTCTCGGATGTAGTTGCAGGCCTCCTGTGGGTCAGTGAAGGCGCTCCAGCGGGCTGTGGGTAGGCTGTGACGGTCCATGAAACTTTTAGCAAAACTTTTGCTTGCTTCTAGCTGTGCAGCCTTTGCAGACGGTCCAAAACATGTTATACCTGCTGCAGTCAGATCATCTACCATCCCTGCACCATGAAAAGATTTCACAACAGCATTTTCCTTCTTCTCTTTGTATAGTTATTACACAGAACACAGACTGTGAAGTCGAGCACAACAACAAAAAGCTCTTACCTGCAGCCAAGGGAACCTCTGGTCCAACCACCACCAGTCCCACATTATGATCTTTGCAATATTGGGCCAGGATGGTGTGATTACTGACACTCACCGCTAAAGAGAATGAAACAGAAGACATTAGTGTAGCTAAAGTGTAGTATTTTTGACTTCATATATGAGCGCTGGGAGACATTTACATACACATACCGGAGTTGGAGATCTTTCCACAGTTGGCTGTACCTGCATTACCCGGGGCAACTAGGACTTGCTGGACATGAGGAGATTGAGCCAGCTTCCACGCCAGCGCATGCTCACGTCCACCACTCCCAATAACAAGCACATGCTCAGCCATGGCCAACCGTCTAATAAACAAAACAAGCAATCAATGGAGGCCCAAATTCCCCCAAATCAGCTTTACCATTACTGAGTGTTCAGAATAATGCTGCATTCACACACACGGACACACATCTGACATGATATGATGCCAAATCTCTCTTAAAAAAAATTAGCTTTAGCAAGAAAATTTGGAACGCTAGTTGTACCACCAACTAATAAACATTACTACTATGGCAACCCACCGGTGACTTCATAGTACAGCCACTGGAGATTTGTAGCGATAAATGTGCTGTATGTGTGAAAGCAGCATGAGGCCCATAAATAGACTGATCGAGATCACAATAAAACACCGCAAAGGTCACAATATGGAAATGAGGATGCACTAAGGCTTGGACTAATGATGCAGTTTTGTAACACGCTTTGTTATACAAGACTGCAGGTCAAAATCCCAGACTTTACAGTCAGCTACAGCAGATGTCCACGTTGTCATGTTTACCCATGCTGCTTGATCTTAAAAGCAATATTCGACTTCTTAAGGAAAATTGACTTACCAGATCTTTTTGATCAGTAAAAATTATTTTATTATTTATATAGATCCTTGACTTTTAGTGGTTGAATAACACTTTTATATACCACAAGCCAAGTACTTGGAGCATCTCAGAGAGCAGGAATGGGTATTATATCAACATTTACTTTGAAGATAGAAACGTTTGTGTAAGAAAAAATATGAAACTCTTTTAAACATTTTTATAAATATGTTGGCCATATTAGGCTATGGAAAAACAGAAATACTTTAATATTACATATTTTTAAAGCTTTCATATGAGCCATTATCCACTACTATGGAGTGAAATGATGAAATTCAACAATTGCATGAACAACAACAAAACAGCAAAACAGGAAATTTCATTTTGTGGCTGCTGAGAAAAAAAAAAAGGTAAAAAAATTCAGGGTTCAAAGTCAATATGTATTTCAGGCAATCAAGGATTCCAATATGTTCCAAGACTTGATGGGATGGCATGTGACTGTGACAAACCCACATGATTACCTGTGACAAACCAAAGTAATATTGTAAAACAGATTTTCATTTTTTAACATCAACATAAACCATAAACTCAAATCAGACAATAACAATTAATCGCGCAGCTCTAGGCTCAATATTCTTTACAACTGTAGACAAGATGGTCAAACTACTCTACATGTTGAAAGACTTTAAACATGTTGGAATTAAGAGACCTGGGGTATGAAGCCTAACCACTATGCCTCTGGAAACACTGGAGGAAGATCGGAGGGAAAAAAACAACCCCACATGGTGTGATTTGTGGTTCTGAAAGATCCTCAACCTACATCACTAGTTCAGAATTGGTCTCTTGTACATTCAAGACCAACATTTACCATTCACTCTGCTTGGTCTTCCTTTTTTTCCTTTACCTCCACTTGAGTGAAAGTTTGATCAGAATCTTCCATTTTTGCTGTCAGAGCAAAAAGTAAAAATTGCTGTGATGCACTTAACTTAGATTTTTGTATTTAACAGCTGAACAAGTATAAACCTGTGGACTCAAGCACACCCCTTCAGTGAGGCAGAGGAACTGGCTGTTAGATCAGGAACAATGTGTCACACACGTATGTGAAATACATTACCTAGACTATGGAAAGTGAGGACATATAAAAGGTGTCTACAAACATTATAGTGGTGACATACAGAGAGATAGTAACATGCAAGCACCAATTATACATGTTCAATCCAGTTTGTGTTGAGGCTAAACTCGTCAGTCCCTCACATCGCGTCTCTCCCGTGTTTGAGCAGGAATAACACAAACTCAGCAATTTTGACTATAAAATGATTGTAATTATTCAAAAATGTAATTTCTAGCACAGATCATTGAATAAATGCTAATATTTATTATCATTATCTGTGTTTTTAGTTTTCATGAGAACAGATGAAGCAGATGCTTTTTTGACTACACGTCCCTGCTCTCCACACCATGGAAAATACATTTCTGGCTACAGACATGGTCGTTTCTGACCACAGATCAATATCATGTTAATTAATAAAAAAATAAGAAACACCAATCTTGTTTCTTAAGCCATCAAAAGATTAAATACTGTGACAATTATTGTGAAATGGGTCATGAAATGGTCTTGGAGTCCTCTTCATACCACACACCCTCTAATACCACACACCATGCAGTTAGATTTGCCCTACATGTAGGCGATGAAATTAACTGAACAGAAAATTGACCTATGGGACGCAAGTATGAAACGGAGCCAGTGAACTTTCCTGCAGTGAACAATCTAAATGCCACAGCAACAGAAGGGGCATGTAAACGTAAAGCACCTTTTATTTGTCTAAAACAGCAGTCCACAGAGAAGGTGGTTACAAAACAGTACATTTTCACTCCTTTGAGTCGGTTTGTCAAGTCTGATTCATTGCTAAACTCTGTTTGCCATTTGATTTAGTTTGGAGACAAAGAAAAGATTAGATAACTAGATTTAAAAAAAAATTAAAACTAAGGAAAAAAGGATTCTAGACATGAGATAATACTCTAGTCACAATATGAGACTATAATGTCCCCAATGTATGCTTCACAAGGCTATACAGAGACAAATAATATCTGTTTTATTTAAATTTATTTTATTGTTTTATTATTTTTAAATATTAGTTTCAATCTTAGTTTAAGTGTTAATACATTTATTTAGCAAAGAAACCTAGGTCTACTGCTGAAATATGCCATTTTTTGTACAGCGCTTTTAACAAACCATGAGACATAAAATGAACCCACCACATCTGGGCGACACCATTTAATCGTACAGATCAAGAAAACATCTATTTTGTATATGCTGGTTTACTTCAGCCAAGCATGACATGCAACCTGCTTCGGTTTCACTTATAGGCTCGAGTGTGACTGACATCAAGTACAGCACACAGGACCTGATTTTACCCAGCTGTGATAAGAACTGGGTTCACGCAGGCTGAATGTGTTTGACACACTTCCTTCTGATGAGCCAAACTTTTTTGACTATTAAGAAGTCAGCTTACACACACAGCCAGCTTACAGACAGAGGCTCACAGCCAGATGCTCACAGACTGAGGCTCACAGCCAGTTCACAGACTGACGCTCACAGCCAGTTTACAGACTGACGCTCACAGCCAGTTTACAGACTGACGCTCACAGCCAGTTTACAGACTGACGCTCACAGCCAGTTTACAGACTGACGCTCACAGCCAGTTTACAGACTGACGCTCACAGCCAGTTTACAGACTGACGCTCACAGCCAGCTTACAGACAGAGGCTCACAGCCAGATGCTCACAGACAGAGGCTCACAGCCAGATGCTCACAGCCAGATGCTCACAGACTGAGGCTCACAGACTGAGGCTCACAGACTGAGGCTCACAGACTGAGGCTCACAGACTGAGGCTCACAGACTGAGGCTCACAGCCAGATGCTCACAGACTGAGGCTCACAGCCAGTTTACAGACTGATGCTCAGACAGTTTACTTCAAGGCAGTTATGTTCCCATTTGCGCTCTATATTCTCCTGCCTATGTGGCTGCCTAGCATGTAAGAAGAATCAGCACTCATAATGAATATTAAATGTGACCACGATACAAATCAAAGAAGCAAAAATCTTCTCATTAGAAAATACTCAATATCATCTCATATCTCAATATTTGAGATATATCATATCTGCGTCATGGCAATAAATAATGTAAACATTTTATATATTGAATGCTGTAGTTATTTTTGTTGTCTGTCCAAATATCCTGAACAAATGGCATTTTAGTTCTACATCATATTGTGTGTTGCTGATAACAAACAATTCTGCCTGAACCCTAAAATACATGTTTAGTTCATGTCTTGCTTCGTATCAGGAGTCGACTCGCTTTCTCTCTACAGTAAAAACACAGGTTTTTAGATGTTCATGCAGTTTATCCAGATATCCTGTAACTTGCTGTAATTTGCTACTTAAAGGAGCTTTTTATTTTTTTCTGTTCAGGTTACAGGCATAGATGGTCAATACATTTAGAAAACATGTCACTGCTTTCCTTTCGAAAAGACTACAGGCAAAAACATTTGTACTACTGGCAAAGGCAGACGCAGACATCCCTTTACTGATCACTTTACGGTCACCCACACAGCAACCGACAACCACAAAGCAACCGTAGTCCATTTATTTTCAATGAGAGCTTGTGACCTCTCAGTGACAGTGAGCACTGGTGATTAGATGTTCAGCGACAAAATTAAGAAAAGTTGAACCAGCGACTATGAATGGGAGTGAAGACGGTAGAGTGCATGTGATGTATAATAAAGAGAACACACTACTTCTCCTTCATCTCCATGACATGATGCAGATATACACTTTTATTTAAATTTTAGATATGAACAACTTCATAGTACAGCGACTGGAGACTGTATGTGTGTCTGTAGGCGTCAGTGATTTGAAGGCCCATGTCATTCCACTTCAAACAGCAAATCTGCAATCCAACTGGACACACGATCAGATCAGAGTCGCTGCCCAAACTGCTCACTGCTTTAAAGTGCTGGACTTGATGCTATATGTACATGCACATGTTAAATGGACCTGATAACATACCCAAATAGTTGCAGGTACAAGGTAGACCTTTAAGGGGCGATCTTCAGTAAAACTATACAGAATTAAACACATCTCAAGAGACAGATTGAGAGACAATCAAAACTGATTTGATCCATATTTCACAACCAAATCTCTAGTGCAAGGATTAGAGGTTTAATTGTGAAATAGTGCACGTGCGGTGTCTCTGATCAATCAGCAACACAATAACAACAAACAAAAAAAAGCTACTTATCAAAGACTTTTTGTAATCCAGGGCGTTTTGATGAGCTTTTTGATCACGTGATTAAAAGTTATGGATACGTGTTTATTGTACAAACAGCTGCAGAGTTAAAAGAGGCATAAATTTATAACCCAGCACTGTGATTTGTTATGTTATTAGTATGTACTAATAATAACCTTCTAAAAGTTTCTACTAATAGATGTTACCAGGTCACTAGATACACACTTAGTAAAGATTTCTCATAGTGAGACTTAAACATATGACTCACCTTCTTATTATAGGTGAAGATAAAAGTACAGCGTAGAGTTTTGTCTTTAGGACAAGCAGGAGAGACAGACTGGAGGATCAAGACACGTGTTTTACACCAGGAAAGAAACCCCACCTCATAAGAGAGGATTGGAGTTAAAGGTATCCGCCTCCTGCTTCTGGATTGGTTTATATCTCACACGATCCGCCAATCCACAGGTAAAGACTGTGAGCTTATCAGCCAATCAGAGAGCGAGGGGCGGGAAACACTGAAACACGTGGTGTGTAACAGAGAAAAGCCTCACAAACGCCCAGACACAAAAACACAAAAGTATGAGCCGAAATAAGTTTTAAGAGCGCTTAGATAAAGAAATGTATACGTTTCTGAAAGTTTTGTCTTGGGTCATGTGGGAGCCTAATGGTTAAGGTGTTGTTCTACCAATCAGAAGGTTGTAAATTCAATCCCAGGTCCACCAGGCTGCCACTGTTGGGCCCCTGAGCAAGGCCCTTAACCCTCAATTACTCAGTTGTATGAAAAAAAATATGAGATCATGTAAATCGCTCTGGATATAAGGGCGTCTGCTACATGCTTGTAATGAAAGGAAATTTCTTGATTATATAAAATGCCCAGCTTGGAAAAGCATTCAAGTCATCCACAAGTTCTGTTCATTACTTAGCAATAATCATCCGAAGGAACCAGGACACATCATGTTTTTTAATTTCTCACACAGAACATGAATCTGAACTGACTGTCTACTGATATTACATAACCAGCCATTTAAGGAAATGCAGGTAGTGCTGTCTCAAGCGGTTAAAGCTCTGGGTTGTTTAGATTGGAGGATCAGAGTTCAGGCTATAGCATTACCAAGCTGCAACTCTTACCCCTGTAACTTCCAACGTCGGTATATACGAAGAAAGAATTTCACTGTGCTGTAATGTATACAGTATGTGACAAATAAAGGCTTCTTCTTTAAAATGCAGTAACTAGCTTCGCGTCTTCAGTGACACGTGTTAGCTCTCAGTCTCCTTGACAGATAACTGTAGCTTAGATCTGGGAGAAGTAGCTAATGATTGAGAAATGGTAATTAATAGCTCAGGATAAATATTTAGTTTGGCATACTTTTGTTCTGATCAAAGTTTGAACAAAAGAATATCAGTACATTTCAATCAATCGCATTTCCGCTCGTCCCTTTTAATGACAAAGTTGTAAAGACATGATATGTTACTGATAGCTTAATGTTACAGAACAGACCCACGTGCAAGCTGAACCTACACTATAACAAAGCCTAACCAATTCTAATTAGTTACAGGACTTTTTCTTTGTTTTCCAAGTAGGGAACAGGATGTTTCCCAATTTGTTCAGGTGGTCCTACAATCAGACGTTGATTCACGGTTACATACATAACTTTCTGCTTTGAGCTATTATCAAAAGTCTGTAATACTGACAGCCATTGTTTGTCATTTTCAGTTACAAATGAAGTAGAGTGAATTATTCACAGTTTCTGACACCATATCATACAGTTTGAACACTGAAAATTAGACCAAACACAATAGGTCCAGAGGTCACAGCAGAGGCAGTTCAGGGGCACTGAGGAGCTCCTGACTGATCGCCGAATCCTTGAGAGCAAAAAGTGTAATTCCTGAGCTGTATGCTGCTGGGATTGTTATGTGCGTCATTTTAGGATGATCTTCCTCACAGTTTTCTTCTTCGATCATTTTTCTAACTTGACCTAAAAGAAAAAACAATATTAATACATGATTATGGTTGAAGTTAAGCATAATGGTCCTGTATGTCTACAGCGTTAAAAGAATTGATGGAACAAGGAGACAATGCAAAAAGAACAGCCACCTTTTAAAGTGTGTGTAATAAATGCAGAAATTTATGTAGAACTGAGCACATATGAGTGACCTGGCAGCGCCGCCAGAATTATTGCACACACAAATACAATTGCAAATACATAATTTGTATGTTTTGCTGTTTACTTTTAACACAAAACACTTTTTTTCTTAAACACTGAATTTTTTGTAGGTAAAAAAATGCCCCTGACAACACGTGCATCTGAAACAGTAGACTGTGACAGTACCAGTACCTACTGCTCTAATGTATCAACAGCTAATGCTGTTGTAGTGATTACTATGTCTGCAATCCACACTGTCATGTGACCTACATGGTCAGATTAACCGTTTTATTCCCCAAAAACTACAACTTTTTTTGTTATACCTTCAAAAACTTGAGTTTACTCTGGTGTTGTTACACAGTTTGACCACAAGGAACATTGTTTAATACCTATAGCACTTTATTCCACAAGAAATCAGGAGATATAAGCTCACTGAGCACTTTATTAGGACCAAAGCACACAGCAGTTGGTTTTTCTATCTACTTTTCAGCATTTGGCAGACTCCTTTATCCAGAGCGACTTACATTTTAAGTTTACATTTACTCAATTATTTTTTATCAGCAGTAGCAGATTTGTAGACCTGAGAATCAAACTTACAACCTTCCGATTGGTAGCCCAACACCTTAACCACTAGGGTACCACATCCATGCATGTTGTTTGCATACAACAGATTCTCAAGGTAAGGTTTTCTTCTGATGACACATCCATGCAGATTATGTTATGGCGGTTGAAGACCTACTTATTCAGGAAACTCTTCAAATAGCGCTTGTTTCCTTATCTTTTGCATTTAAAAAAACACACACACACACACAACCTTTGACACTTTTTCACTGTAACTTTGAACAAATTTTTTAAACTCATGGTATCTTAAGTATGTAACCTAGTGATCCAGCATTAATGTAGTCAATGTTAGAGATTTAAGCACTTATGTACTTCGCTCTGGATAAGGGCGTCTGCCAAATGCTGTAAATGTAATTGTAATGTTTGTGCAAGCAGCACTGCATAGTTGAAAGTTGCACCACTATTCCTGGATCACCCAAAGCTTTCCTATGGCTCCTTATTGTCACACTGGTGCTCTGCATTGCTTGTGCCAAGTATTATGGCAGTTATATCTTTTCTTGGACTTCCAGATCTTGCCTTTAAATCCTTGACAGTAACTGCTACTTCTTAATGACATGTAGAAAACTGTTTATTGTGAACTGGAAGAGATCATTTTTTATAATCTTCCTCTGCTTTGAAGGTATCAATTAGCTTTATTTTATGTGGAAAGTAGCTGTGCATTACAGATTACAGAAAAAGGTTATTTGATTTAAAGAGTTGGCTATACTGATTCTGTTTACTTCTTCTCACTTCCTTTGCATACAGCTGTGAATTATATTGTTTTTTTAAATCATGCAACAAACTTTAAGCATTGGAACAATAATTTAAAACCGTAGTTTAAATTATATTCTCAGTAAGATGGTTTTTATTTTAGGTAGGTATGTAGTACAGACAAATAGTTGTTTTTCTTGTGACTGGAAAACTATAATGAGGCTGTGCACTGTTGTATACATGCTGTTTCTACCATTATTTTTGCTTTAATGGTACCTTCCACATTTAGAGTTTTCCAGCGTGGATCGTTCGGATGGTCTATCGGTGGAAGAGGAGAGTCTGCTGTTATTCTCTTTAAGACATCTTCACGACGTATCAGCAGCACAGACTCACTGCACAGACGCACATGTAACTCCTCTTCGCTGACTGTGGAATCAGTGTCATGTTATCGTACAAGTTCAATCTGATATGCGGCTGTGTACACGGTGTACGAGTATCTGTCATTTACATAGTCTACTATGTTTTGACAGTTGTGGACACACACACACACACACACACGCACACGCACGCACACACACACACAGGGACCGCAAAAATCTGATCTGGCATTTTATACACAAAATCTATAGCTTTCTCTGTATACCTAAGTATGTGTTTATGCATATACAGTATTACTCAGTATGTTTACATTCTTTTGCACTTTAATACCCTCTCATTATATACAAATCCATATGTTTGACTATTGTGCAACAACTTATTTAAATCTATATATTTCTCTCTCACTCACTCTCACTCATTTTCTACCGCTTATCCGAACTACCTCGGGTCACGGAGAGCCTGTGCCTATCTCAGGCGTCATCGGGCATCAAGGCAGGATACACACTGGACGGAGTGCCAACCCATCGCAGGGCACACACACACTCTCTCATTCCTATATATATTTCTATCTATTTAAATATTTACATAATTATTCATATCTTATACATCATTTACAATAACTGACTTATTTATTAACATAGCCGTGACTGCAGTTGTTTTTTTTGTATACACTTACTTCAGTTCTTAAAACTGAAGTATAGCTTGCAGTATATGTTTGCGTTAACCCTGTGTTTACAACCCTCTTTTGCACAACGTTTACAGCTCTACACCTTTGCACAATGTTTTGTACAACGTTCAGAATGCACACTGGTTGGCGCTATCTTGTGTTTTTTGCCTTGTAGTGTTCTGTATACTATGTTGCACACATTGCACTTTATGTAGCTAGGACTAACTTTGAGTCCTTGGCTCTGTGTTGTTCTGTGTAGCTCTGTCTTGCTCTGTGTTGTTCTATGTAGCACCCTGGTCCTGGAGGAACGATGTTTCATTTCACTATGTACTTGGTCAGCTATATACAGTAGGTTTAAAATGACAATAAAAGCTTCTTGACTTGACTTGGTCAAATTTTGTACTCAGTATAGTGACAATAAAAGAATGTTGAATCTTATGTTCTTTAGTTTGTTCTGATATCTGTTGTTCTCTCAGATTACTGTATATCATGTAATTATATTATTGATAATATACTGTGTGATATAGTCCATGTATTGTCTTATAATTTGCAACCTGGTCTAGCATAAATGCAATCGTTTGTGCCATTTCATGATGCCAATAAAAGCTGACTAATCTTGGTAGCTTGAGGTAACATTTTGTTTACAATCAAAGTCTAATTCTGGAGAAAACCTGCACTAGAAAAGTAGACATGAAAAAAAGTATGAGCAACATCTTATGTGGCCATTTTAATACTGCAGGCGTCTGAAATCACTCCACATACCAACGTCCAGTGGATTAGTCATGAAAACAGCACTGGGCGCCACTCCAAAGATCAGCTGGTGATGCCAGGCGTCAGGGATCTCTTCACCTTCTGCCACACCACGCTGCATGTTCATGGTGGCTACAGGTATGGCTTTATGCCGGATCCAGTGTGCCAGCCAAGGCACCAGATTTACCTTCCTCTGTGGGTAGAAACCAAAGAATCTGCCCATCACTCGTCCACCACTGGCTTCCAGTGCTCCATCTATCAGCTGCATGTGTGTGGCACCTCAAAAACAAATGGCATAAATATATAACGTTATTTCAATTTGTCTTAATTTTGCTGTATATGTGCTTGTTTATATATTATTGCATCTCTATTCCTATAACCAATAAACTTTGCATCAAATCTAGAAATAAAACAATACAGAAATTCAGTAGATAAAATGAACCCAGTGGTGAAACTGGTCTTTTCAAGTTGAAAAGTATGCACAGTGTAAAGCAACGTACCTGCTTCGCTGCGTGAGTGAAGGTAATCAGGCAATGGGGAATTATTCCTCCTCAGCTTGGTCTGTACACTGCGGTCAGCTGTTTCTGGTGCCACCATGAGTCCCAGAGCCTGGAGCACATCCACCACTGCTGTAGCACCGCAAGCTGAAACCCCAATCTGCACTGTGTGCTTCTCTGCAGCCTCCTGGATTGACCACAACAAGGCTTTGTGCTGATCTTCATTCCCTTCCTTCTCTGTATCTGTAAGACTGCTTGCTGTACTGGATGAAACTACCTCCATCTTTATGCCTGGGGCTTAACTTTAAGATTTGGACTCTTGAAGAAAAGCAAAAAAACAAAAAAAAACAAAGAACATGAGTGAGTGAGTGATTGAGTGAGTGAGTGAGTGAGTGAGTGAGACAGAGAGTGATTGAGTAAGTAAGTAAGTGAGAGTGAGTGAGTGAGTGAGTGAGACAGTAAGTGAGTGAGAGTGTTAGTGATTGAGTGAGTGAATGAGTGAGACAGAGAGTGAGACAGAGAGTGAGTAAGTGAGTGAGTGAGACAGTGATTGAGTAAAACAGTGAGTGAGACAATGAGTGAGTGAGACAGAGAGTGAGTGAGTGAGTGAGTGAGTGAGTGAGTGAGTGAGAGAGACAGTGAGTGAATGAGTGAGACTGTGAGTGAGACAGTAAGTGAGTGAGTGAGTGAGTGAGTGAGACAGTAAGTGAGTGAGACAGAGAGTGAGTGAGTGAGTGAGTGAGTGAGACAGTGAGAGAGTGATTGTGTGAGTGAGTGATTGAGTGAGTGAGTGAGTGAGTGAATGAGTGAGTGAGACAGTGAGTGAATGAGTGACACAGTGAGTGAGTGAGGCAGTGAGTGAGTGAGGCAGTGAGTGAGTGAGACAGTGAGTGAGTGAGAGAGACAGTGAGTGAATGAGTGAGACGGTGAGTGAGTGAGGCAGTGAGTGAGTGAGACAGTGAGTGAGTGAGACAGTAAGTGAGTGAGACAGTAAGTGAGTGAGTGAGACAGTGAGTGAGACAGTGAGTGAGTGAGACAGTGAGTGAGTGAGTGAGACAGTGAGTGAGTGAGTGAGTGAGTGAGTGAGTGAGTGAGTGAGGCAGTGAGTGAGTGAGACAGTGAGTGAGTGAGTGAGTGAGGCAGTGAGTGAGTGAGACAGTGAGTGAGTGAGACAGTAAGTGAGTGAGTGAGACAGTGAGTGAGACAGAAAGTGAGTGAGACAGTGAGTGAGTG
Source organism: Tachysurus vachellii (assembly GCF_030014155.1). Lineage (NCBI taxonomy): Eukaryota > Metazoa > Chordata > Actinopteri > Siluriformes > Bagridae > Tachysurus > Tachysurus vachellii. The sequence continues at coordinate 5,130,652 of NC_083483.1, read as the reverse complement.
AGACAGTAAGTGAGACAGTAAGTGAGACAGTAAGTGAGTGAGTGAGTGAGACAGTAAGTGAGACAGTAAGTGAGTGAGTGAGTGAGTGAGACAGTGAGTGAGTGAGACAGTAAGTGAGACAGTGAGTGAGACAGTAAGTGAATGAGACAGTGAGTGAGTGAGTGAGTGAGTGAGTGAGTGAGTGAGTGAGTGAGTGAGATAGTAAGTGAGACAGTAAGTGAGAAAGTAAGTGAGTGAGAGAGTGAGACAGTAAGTGAGTGAGACAGTGAGTGAGACAGTAAGTGAGTGAGTGAGTGAGTGAGTGAGACAGTGAGTGAGTGAGTGAGACAGTGAGTGAGTGATTGTGTGAGTGAATGAGTGAGTGAGGCAGTGAGTGAATGAGTGAGACAGTGAGTGAGTGAGACAGTGAGTGAGTGAGGCAGTGAGTGAATGAGTGTGACAGTGAGTGAGTGAGACAGTGAGTGAGTGAGTGAGACAGTAAGAGAGTGAGTGAGTGAGTGAGACAGTGAGTGAGACAGTGAGTGAGTGAGTGAGTGAGTGAGTGAGTGAGTGAGTGAGACAGTGAGTGAGACAGTAAGTGAGTGAGACAGTAAGAGAGACAGTGAGTGAGACAGTAAGTGAGAAAGTAAATGAGTGAGTGAGACAGTGAGTGAGACAGTGAGTGAGTGAGACAGTAAGTCAGACAGTAAGTGAGTGAGACAGTGAGTGAGACAGTAAGTGAGACAGTAAGTGAGTGAGACAATAAATGAGACAGTGAGTGAATGAGACAGTGAGTAAGTGAGACAGTAAGTGAGACAGTAAGTGAGTGAGACAGTAAGTGAGTAAGACAGTGAGTGAGACAGTAAGTGAGTGAGACAGTGAGTGAGACAGTAAGTGAGACAGTAAGTGAGTGAGTGAGACAGTGAGTGAGTGAGACAGTGAGTGAGACAGTGAGTGAGTGAGACAGTGACTGAGACAGTAAGTGAGTGAGACAGTGAGTGAGTGAGACAGAGTGTGAGTGAGTGTGTGTGTGAGTGAGTGAGTGAGTGAGTGAGTGAGTGAGTGAGTTTGTGAGTGAGACAGTGACTGAGACATTAAGTGAGTGAGACAGTAAGTGAGTGAGTGTGTGAGTGAGACAGTGACTGAGACAGTAAGTGAGACAGTAAGTGAGTGTGTGTGTGAGTGAGTGAGACAGTGACTGAGACAGTAAGTGAGTGAGACAGTAAGTGAGTGTGTGTGTGAGTGCTATATGTAATGGACTGTGTATTCCCCACATCAGAGCAACTTGTGCAGGTCACCTGCTATAACTGAGGTCATTCTACGCTTTCAGAATCAGCAAAATGTTTATACTTTTTAAATAATTACAGGGATCATAAAATTTCATTTTGTTTTTATTTAGTTTTGCCCTGAAAAAGCTCTTTCACATAACAGACGTTTATATAGAGATAAAATCTACAAGATTCAATAACCAGAATCAGAATCAGAATCAGCTTTATTGCCAGGCATGTTTTCACATGCGAGGAATTTGTTTTAGTGACAGAAGCTCCACAGTGTGACAGAATGACATATACAATATAGACAAATTGTATGTACAAATGTACAAGTGTGAAATGAGCTCAATTTACACAAATGAACCAGTTCAGAACTTTGTGTGTTGTTACATGGATGATCGGTGTCTGTGTTTATGTTTAGAGAGACTTCTTCATGAGTCTCATTTATCCTGAGCCTTTAAACTGTCTAAGGTTCTTAAGAAAAATCCTCCAGTCCTGAACAATCTTTACTTCTGCATATTTGTCCCTATTCCTCCAGAGGTTAAGTGCCATCCTCAAGCTGACCTACTTTGTTTCACCACTTCACATTAACTATGTGACTACTACAGACTGCATAAACCAGTAAACTAACGCTGTTGTCACCACTGAGTCTCACCACTATCACCAGTTGGGCAGAAGCTACATATCTCTCTTTTTGTCACTTTTTGACACACACACAGTGTTTTGACACGCGCTTTCTTAGAGCACATTAATAACCTTGCACTGTCTTATGTCCTAGATAAGACTGTATACAACAATACAGTAAGAATTTAACTGTATGCAGATTTATGCACATGAATAAAACCTGAAATTTGAATATGCATATACACTATGACGTCATAGTCACAGTTGGCCACATTGCTCAGGTCAGATCAGACACCACACTGTCTGATTCAAGCCTTACATTAAAGGTCGACTGGTAAAATTATTAGTCCTCCGACAGATATATAATATGTGATCTAAACATAAACATAAACCAAACCGTTATGTGTTTTTTTTTCACCAGAGAGACACTAAAAGGACCATTAATGGGCCTTAATTAATATAACTAATATAAAGCTATTTAAGGGTGTAACAGTGAACTTGGGTTATTTATTGTTCCTGAGGAATAAAGAGGCTCTAAATGTAAACATACCGGTCGTTCAGTTTTCACAGTTATTTCCCTTTCCTCTTGAGCTGGCTTTATTTTTCTTCCGTGTTTTCAGTGGACGCAGGCGAGTCAAAAGTCAGAGATTGGTTCGGAACTCACGAGTTGCGCGTTCTGATTGGTCAGAGATTCCGTCAATCAAAGTTTATAGGCGGTTCCTTAAACTGTAAACAGACTGAGAGATTTAACCACACGATGGCAGTGTCACATTTTCAGCATTGATGTACAGATGATTCTACATCAGTATACAGGAGTCATTTG
>NC_083483.1:4400455-4467955 GCF_030014155.1 Tachysurus vachellii | reverse complement strand
TATTGCTGATCATCAATCTGGAAGAGTTATAAAGCCATTTACAAACCATTTGAAATGAACCATTCTGCAGTCAGAAGGATTGTTTATAAATGGACAAGACAGTTCATAAACCTAAATAATAAGACAGGAAGATCTGAATCTTTCCTGATTGTATGCGTCGCTTTCTTTGGTTTTAGCAGCTGTCTTGTTTTCTGTAGGAAAATGTGTCTGTATTAGAACAACGCTGCAGTGATCTACAAGAAACCAACACTGAAATTAAGAAACAGCTCAGTGACTGTCATGAGCTTCTTATTGCAGAGAACCTTGATCCAGGTAATTCTGCTTGCGTTTTAATAAACAGCATGACGTTAATGTCTAAAGTCACAGACATGCAGCATTTTCTACCATAGTAGTGTTCTGTGCTGCCTTTAATGATGGTCATGCCAAATTGATTAAAATAAATAAATGCTGCTTTCCAATTAATAATAATAATAATAATAATAATTATGCTAATAATTATCTTCTTTGTATTTAGATTTTTTTTATTCTGTTCAGGCTTTAATTCACTTAAGTCACTTAAAACTGTGTTTAGTTTCAGGGGGAAAAGTTTGTGAAGCAGCAGATCAGAGAGCAGGACAAAGAAAAGAACTCATGGTGACTCATTGTATTCATTTATTCCTAAGACTGGATCAACTAGTTATTTTTTGTTTATTATAAAGTGAAAAGATATTGAAAAGGTTCTGTTTTTATTCTAAAAGTATGATTCAGAATTTGCCAGAGTATTTGATAGTCATTGTTTGCATATTTATCCTGGTTCATCCAGAATGAGTGTAATATAATATGTAAACTCTCTATATCAGGTTATACATACAATGTGAGAACTAAAAAATGTTGGCAAGATTAGGAAAGGCAGCGCCTGTCATGTGAATGAGAAGAAATTATTTAGTTAAGTGGAGTTTTGATTTGGTCAGAGACGGATATATGTGACAGTGACATGATGGAATAGAGGTGAGGCATGAAAGTAAATTCCAGCTTCAGGGACGGTTCATATATTGGAAGATATGGTTTTGGTCAATTGCAAATCTGTCTGAGAATTGAGCTTCCAAAGGTTTAAACAGCAAGCTTGTTGGCCTGACTGCACACTTTTACACAAGAAACAACTGGAGAGTAACTACAGCTGTGAGCCATAACAATTTCACTGTGCTGATAGAGAGATTTAAAAGGGATTCAGTGTAACTAGACTTGTTGCATGGGGACCTTTTCCCACTCCTCAAGTTGTACTTGTATAACAAAACTTCAACTCTGACAATTTACATTTCTGACTGTTTTGTAGTTGATATTGCTTTATGATTAAAACTTTTTTCTCTTGGGGATGTAATGCTACATGTAGAATTTAAGGTGTGTGTGTGTGTGTGTGATGTCTGTTTAAACACCCTCACTTTCCCCTTTTGTCCTCAACATGCTCATGATTGCCTTTTTTTGCTGAGAAGTTTACTGACCAGTTGTTTAAATGTTTCTTCATTTTTACAGACCATTTCCCAAAAACTTTTATCTGAGCTGAAATTGTTTGATGATTTTACCAAAGATCACCGAGCACATTTAACAGTAAGTCTTAGTATCTTAACATATTGTGGAAACATTTGTCCTGCTCCTCTAAACCTTTTGCACGTGAACGGTTCTAGGAGGTGCAGAACACCATGAGAAGTCTTCAAGGAGCCCGAGAACAGCTTCACAAGGAAAGGGAAGGGTTCAGTGTGTATGTGGAGGACATGGAGAGAGCACTAGAGGATGCAGAGAAGCTGCTGCTCCAGTAACAATACAGGAGTTTTTTTTCATTTATTCAGTAATCAATTTATTTCATGAATAAAGACATTTGTATTGGCTATGTTTACTGAATTCTTACTTTTTACCTAAAGGAAAAGTTAAAACAGATCAAGCTTGTGTAAGTGACAGTATTTCAAGTGTGCAAGCCTCTTAATGAAGAAAGAAGTCTTTGGGGAAATAAATACACATGTATCAATGGTCTGGTGTAAAATCAGTGTATTTTTTCTCCACCCAGTTTTATTAAAACTAAAAAAAAAATTATTCCGAATTCAGTAGTTATTATAATAAATTTCTTTTTTTATTTTTTTATTAATGCAAAAAGACTAACACAAAATACACATTTGTTCAGTGCCATACAACAAGAGGTATCAGTCACATTGGATACCAGAACAGAAAAGAAAAGTTACAAAAAATTAAATTCTTTTAAAATATCACATTTTTTCTGAGCTTTTTTGTTTTTTTACTTTTTCCAAAAGATTACTGTATAACTTGAAATCATTTATAAAATGGGACAGATTTGGTTTACAAAGGGCCCACTTTGTTTTGTGTATATGGTACTTTCCTAATACAATGAATAGTTGTATAATATATTGTTCGTTATTTTCAAAATTATCTCCCTCAAAATAAGAAACACATCACATACACCAACTTCTACCACACAACCCAATTTTCTACTAATATAATTTTCCATATCCTTCCAAAAAAGTCTTGAGTAGATACAATGATAAAAAAGATGCAAAATTGTTTCTTTTTCCTGACCACAAAATTCGCAAGCATAAGAAATATTAAGCTTAAATCTTTCCAAAACATGTTTTACAGGATAAATCCTATAAGAATAAAATAAATATATAAACAAACTGTACACTGACGTAAGCACGAGGCTGTTAAGCGCGAGCTCAGCGATGACGTATGCATCACGTGATTACATAGCGTCACTCCCTACATTCGCGCTTCGCCTTTTTTTTTTAATCTCCTTTCATTATTTATTTATATCAGAATTAACAGCAACAAGACAAGTCCAGTGCATGCACTCATTATACATAACACAGTTTCTTAATCCATCATCAGTCAGTCAGTGGGTTTCAAAACATTGAATTATTATTATTATTATTATTATTATTATTATTATTATTATTATTATTATTATTGTTGTTGTTGTTGCTGTTGTTGTTGGTGTTGTTTATAAGACCTCGGTAAATAATGTACTTCTCAACCTCATAGTTATCCCAACAAATATCACTAATTAGCACCATTGCTCTAATCCTTTGAATCTCCGTAATTTTAAGCTTTTATTTTGAAAACTTTCACCGGGGTCTTCACGAAAATGTCGTTGTTATGGCAACCGAATTGTTGACATGGCTCCTACGGTTCGGGAACAAGAACTGTACAGAAAAAACAAAGTCACCTCCATCGTTAGATCACTGCACGTATTTGGGTAAAAGAAACACATTATTTATAATCCACTTTTTTCTGTGGGTGATCATTAGATTCGCAAACAAATATAATGATCAATAGTTAATTAGCGAACTTAATTAGATTACGATATAGTGGAAAGAAAAGTTAGTCATCACTTGCATAGTGATTAATGTATTTACTTGTGTATTTACTTTTCCTTTGAAATAAATATCTTAGTGTTTTCCTCTTAGATGCTGCGGTGTTATGATCTAATCAGGAATGAAGGCTGTGCTCCAATCTCCAAACACTTTCTCCAACAATGTGAAGAAAAAGACAATTCAACCTCTGAGCCAACTGGTGGAGGAAACAAGGAAGACTTCCAAAGTCTCTCATCACCTTCTTGAAACTAGTAAGAGTTTGATTCATGACTTAGAACAGACGTGATAAATTTAATTTACAACATGGCCTAAAGAGCCAAAACAAACACAAGCAAACAAATGAACAAAAAACATCACAAGACTAAAGTACAATTGTGCACAGACAATGAAAAAATTAAAAAACCTAGGTAACTCTACTACATATAGCTAATGGGGAAAAACTGTACATTCTGCTGGCAAGCAAGTTTCTTTTTTCAGTCTAGTTTTCTAGAATAATAAAAGCTGAATTTAAAAATCATGGTTAAAAAAAAAAGTAAAATATTTCACTTTTGAAATAATAGGAACCTTTGTAAAAACGCTAAATAGTTTGCTGATAAAAATTAATTTGCTTTTTTAAATTTGTTTAAGGCAAAAAATCATTTTCTTTCAACAGGGAGTTTTGCCAATGTTAAGTGCAATAATGTGGTTGTGGCTGAACCATCAGAACTGCATTTTAGTGGGTTTGAAGTGGGAAAGGAGTACAAAAAGTCTGTGGTAAGTCAAGTGCTTTTAAACATTAACACAGAAATGTACAGCAGGTACTGTACTGAAAATTGGGCCTCATTTAGCAAGCTGGATAAGAGGGAATTTATTCTTAAATCCTTCATAGTTACTTTTACCCAAGAAATTTGGTGTTCAGGAAAATCTTGTCATTTTGGGAAACTTTATGATGTTATCCATGCACTTGAATGTGTGTAAATCAACAAAAGAGACGACCAAATGAACTGATCTCCACATGATATCATTCATGGTGACACTGCACTCTGTTACAGAGTACGCTGTCAAGTTTAAATTGCTTTTGTATTTCAGATTACAGACACAAATTTCAAGCTAGTCATATGTTTGCATTGATTGATTGATTAATTGATTTGTGAGTTGGTTCCATTCGCCAGAACATCTTTCTACAGTATGTGATTGATCCATTAAAAAATCTGGTATGTTCAAGCTGCAATGTGTTATACACACTTTAGTGTGCTGTATGAACTTCCTATGACAAGCCTTTGCGTTTTTGCATTTGTGACTGTTCTGTTACGCACCTTGTAATTTCCCGCTGATTGGCATTTATAAACATACTCGTGTAAATATGAAGAAAATCTTTGTTTGTTTTTTTTTTTTTTTAAATCTGTCTAACACCTAACATCTGTCACAGAGATTTAGTTCATTTGGTCTTACTCAAATATTTAAAAGCAACTTTACTAAATGATAAATGAGGTCCATTTTCTCTAAACCATTTATCGGCATTCGGCTCAATTTTCTACATATAAATAAGGAAAGTAAGTAGGAATTGGTAACATTATTGTTATTTTTTTTCTTATATTAACAGAAGCTGATCAATATTTATCCTGAGGTGATCCAGGTCCACATTCTTCCTACTCAAACCAAGTACTTTCGAACTGAATGTATGCAAAAGGTAATTCTTCAAACAGAGATCATTGTTCATCTCATTTGTATATTTCTGTACTGATTATTACATAATATTTCTAAAGGTTCAGGTGTGTTTTATTCATAGAGTCGTCTAGCCCCAGGTCTCTCTCACACTATTACTGTGCACTTCAGTCCAGATGAGTGGCGCTACTTTTTTGACAGCATCCGGATTCATTGCAAGGTCAGCCTTCTGTTTGTGTTACATTACATTAGTATTACATACAGACAAGAAATCATAGAAAACATATGTGGGTGGTCAGATTTTACTGGTTGTATTACACTTGTTTTTCTTTAGGGGGAGGAGAACCTGCTGGTTAATATTCATGCTTATCCTGTCATTGATGATCTCAATATACCATCTCAAATAAATCTGTTTCCTGTGCCACTGGGACAAAGGTATATCTGTTCACCAGACACCGGCAGCTTGTACATGGCTTATTCTGAGAAATGATCCTGTTTATTATTGTCGTTGTTGTTGTGGGCTCCTAAATCTCTTTAAGTTCTGTTCTGTCTTTGTGTTTAAAGCTCCACTTGTGTAATTCCTCTGAGCTGCAGTTGTCCAGTAGACTTTGAGTTCCAGGTGCAGTGCTTGAAGTCCCACGAAGCATTTAGCATATATCCTTTCTCAGGTAAAGTCTCTCACCCAATAAATCCTTTTAGAGCTGTTTTCAGACATAATTACACAGATATTACACTTGGCAATATTTACATTAAGAAAAATACTTGTATAAAGAGATGAGAATCAAATATTTTAGTGGATTTCTAGGTTACCCAGTTCAGAGAATACAAATGACCTTCTTGTATCTCATGCTTCCATTGTTGCCAGATATTATTTAAGACCTTATTTATTTATTTATTTATTTATTTATTTATTTATTTTATTTCATGGATAGAAAATGCGGACTAAAGACAGAAATAAATAAATAAATAAATAAATAAATAAATAAATAAATAAATAATGAATAAATCAAATGTAACACAGTATAGTATAAAACAATTGGAAAATAAAAAAGACTAATTCAATGATGTATGAGAACACATTAAGTATTGTAACAAACATCTAATTAGAGTCTAGTATATTGCTAGTGTATGATGTTCCCTCTGACACCCTATCATACACTCTGTAACTTCTGAATTCTAAATGTTTGTAGTCTGCAATTACTTTGATGTCTGAATATTAATGTGCACAATTTTGTCATTAAATCCTCACTGCACACTTAACTTTACTGTAAATGTGACCCATAAGTTTTGACATGCTTTATTACATTAGTGCCACTTTGAAAGCCTGACACCACTTCTGACTGGTATGGAGGCCACCTTCAAATAAAATGAAGACACACACACACACACACACACACACACACACACACACGCACACACACAATAATCAAATTTGTTCTATTTGTGTTACTAGGAATCATCCCAGCCAAAGGGAAGACAGATTTATCAGTGACATTCTTACCAGAGCAGTATGGAATGGCTGAAATCACCCTACAGCTTGTCATCTCTCAGTTCAACTTAAAACCATTTATCTGCACATTAACTGCATCCTGTTCTCCCAATCTTACTCTAAAGTACTTCCAGATCATTTTACATTACATAATAACCTATGGGTAGTTTCATAATAATCTGTGCAGACTTGGAATTTGTGATTGCATTCTATTTTATGCTTGTACATCTGCATTAGCCACCAGAAAGAAAATAAAGAGGATTCTAAAACTGCAGAAGATGTACAAACAGAAAAGGTTATGTACATTGTTGCTCCCAAACTAAGGGCTAAATTGACACCAAGGTTAGAGAAGGTAAAATTATTACTTCTACAGACACTGGAGTTACCTTTTGTTGTTTCAGTTGAGTTTAGGATGTCATTGCATGGTCATATCACTCTTGTACTTTTATTTATTTTGTTTTTTGCAGCACAATAAAAAGAAGATAAAATCAGACACATATACACAGATCTCTGATGTCGCTCTTTCCAAACATGGACTTGTTAAAATGCTCATTCAGCGGCAAGACAAAATGAGCTACAAGGATCTCAGAGAGGGTGAGTAAGAAATAAGCGTTTGAAATTCAAGAGGAAATATGGCATACTTGTACAGAATTTTGGCATATACATATATCTGTGTGTATGTATACTGTATATATCGTGATCTTCAAAAGTCACTTGCATATGGACTTGAACGGAATGATTTTCACTGAGCTATATGTTGTATAACCCAGACGAATTTCAATAGTAATGTGAAAAAGAATTTTATGTTTAAACAAAGAAGTACAAAGTTTGACATAAAAAGCAGACAGTTTTAGTTTGGGTATCTTGGGTATTTAAGGTGTTTGAACAAATGGCTTTTGCACCAATGGGAAAATGGGAAATTCATGAATGCCAAGAGAACCTTAGGTAAAGATGCTGGAAATCAGTAGGATAATTGTAGCCCTCTTAATTAGCATAAGGTTGCACCGATATTGTACAATTGTAGTTGATTATATATAATAAATCTATAAATAAGAGAATAAATGAGCTGAAAGTTTTTACTTCACATCTTTTCTATTACATAAAGAAAAGTAGTCTACTTAGTTAGATTTTTTTGTGTACTCCTATTATCAAAGCCTGTAGCACTGTTTAGATTTTGACATAAATAGTGCAATGCATAAAAGCTAAAAATGTTAGATTTTTAAATATACATTTACTGCGTTTGGCACACGCCCTACAGCAAAGGGCCTTGCTCAGGGGCCCAGGAGTTTCAGCTTGGTGACCCTGGCATTTGAACTCGTTACATTTTGATCAGTAGTCCAGCACCTTAAACCCTGAGCGACCACATCCCTAAACACTAAAGATGTGGAATATGCATTACAGTTTAGATGAATTGTATACAAGTTAAAATAAATGACGTGCTCAAAGACATATATAATAGTGATCTAGTGAATTTATAGTTGTGAGTTTTTTATTTAAAATGCTCATTCAGATATTTCATTCATTAAAGCCATGTCCCAGACCACTTCTGCATACCAGACAAGACAGATGAAAGAAGCTGCATTTGAAAATCAAGTTCGAATATATGCCCAAAAAGCTAATCAATTTCAATGGTATGTAATATGTTCACATACATTAAAGGCACTAACACTTGTGTACAGACTCGGTGTTAAGTGTATTGTGGCCAACAGCAGTTTTATTGGAGCTTGTTGTTTTGTTCTGCTTTCTCTAGGCAGGTGCAGCTAGGCGACGATTTGTTCTCAGCAGAACAGAAAATACAGATTCTGAAGGAACAGGAAGTTGCAGCTTCTATGTATATGGTATGGCATTTACTCATTGAACAAATTTATATATGTATTAATAAGGGCATTAATACTGAAACAGAAACTAATGGAATTTTTGTCTTCATAAACCTGCCGTTCACATTGTGTTCATGTTTTAATATATCGTGTGTGTGTGTGTGTGTGTGTGTGTGGGGGGGGGGGGGGTCTGTGTGTGTTTTAGATGAACAAAGACATGGATGGCAGGGAAATGGATACTAACCAGGTTTTCCCAAAACTGTCATCTCATCGTGTTGTACGTTGTGCTGGACAGGTAATGACTTTCACATATACAGTCTATATTTGAAACGAACTATGGGGCGATTACCACTTTGGTGTGGTCATTTGTGCAGATGAAAACATAACTCAAACCTAGGTGTCTACTACAAAATTCAATACACAGAATGTTTAAAGCTATTGTCTATATATCAAGCTATATATTATTAATTCCGCTTTTTTTCATTGTTGTATTCGATTTGAAAACAAACCAAACCAAACAACATGAACCAAACAACATGAATTTTTTTTATTTTATTTCTCAGCAACCAGATGTACATGTGTGAAAACACAATAACAATAGCCTATACCTAATATTTAGATATGTCAGTCTACATCCCATGTCTCAGAGCCTGAACACTGAACATAATGGTTTGGGTTGCAGATACCTGACTGCACTCCTGTGTTTGACAGTTATGGCAGTAGCCAACTGGAGGTGAGGTGGCGAGCACTTCGACTCTTCCAACAAGCTGTTCGTAAGGTGAAGTTAATTCTTCGACGTTTTATGTTTTTAGAATCTGTAATTTTATTACTCTGCATATTTGCTTGCATTATTGTGACATTTTGGATTACATTATTTTTACATTAGGTTTTACAGTTATTCAATATAAGTAGCCATAAAAAAGCAAAAATATACTAATACAGTAAATGAAATGATTCATGTAATGAATATTAGTCATAATGTTATTTGTTTAGGTCATTCTGCAAATCTGTATGAATAAAAGGCTGCTTCGTTTGCGAGATGTAGCTTCCAGTACAAAGAGGCAAGTCAGGGGAGAAAAAAACAAAGGTGAGACAAAAGATTAATTTTCATTAATAAAGTTCATGAACCTGTGGTGTGATGAAGACTTCTTCCACATCTGGTCATATAGTGTGATGATCTAACCATTGGCCTTACAGTGTTTCTTAAATGGTCTCTGTTCTGATTAGCTTCATTAAAAAATGGTATACATGCGTATATATGTCACACATATATGTTTATACATATATACACATGTGGGACATATACTGTATACGTATGTGGGACATATATACGTATGTGGGACATATATGCACATGTGGGAAATATATGCACATGTGTGACATGTGACATTCATTCTCTTGTTCTAGACATGTATGAAAAGAAAGAGCTTTTAAATCTATCATCAGGAAAGATGCAGCCCTTTATGTCACCCATCGTTCCTCCTACAAAACACCCTGAAGAACTTGTGAGTACTACTATAGATCAATAAGAGTTAATCAGAAAGTCGGAGTAATGCTTAAAATGTTCTACCCTGGTGACATTAGATGACAACACATTTTGCCACATGGTTTGGGGTAATTGTATGTGTGAGAACACCACCCTTCCTAACAGCCCAGATATCTGAAGGTTGCTGCTGCTCCTCACATGTTTTATAGAATAGACAATAAGAATTTATTTGTCACGTATACATTACATTTACATTTAATTTACATTTACATTTAATTTACTCTTACTGTTCCCACATGAATGTACACTGGTGCACAAAGCAAAGTCTATAAAGACAAGGATAATGTGGCAGCTTTGCAGTGAAGGGGCTTGAACCCCGATCCTCTACTCAGACCCTTAACCCTTTGAGCAACCTCCATGATAAATATTTTTCTTGTCCTTTTGCCAAATTTAGAGGTAAATCCTGTTCTTGCTCATGTTGCTGGTCTGTACAATTTTCTTCACTTGTTGATTATGGCCTTCACAGTTATGTCCTTCATGGTACATCAAAGGTTTTGGAAATTACTCATCGATACTTTGAGCTCATTGTACAACATTGCTTTAGCAGTTGATTGAAATCAAGGAGACATCAAGAAACTCATACAGAGAACTGAATTTTATTTGAGATTAATTATTACAGAGGACAGGTGTACTATTCTTACATCTGAATATAAGTTTTAATAAATGTTTAGATATTTATATGCTGTGATATAGAGATATTTCATTATCAAATATAATGGTGATATTATTTATATTATAAATCTTGATAATAGTGTGTAATCTCTCTTTTTTCTAGCTCATTAATACAATTGGAAAGGTTCAAGTAGGGTTACTTGTAGAAAATGTGACTTCCAGCATTCCACTTTTTAAACTAAAGGTATGTATCTCTCTGTATCTATACAGTATATATATATGTATCTATCTATGTATGTATGTATGTATGTATGTATGTATGTGGTAGGTTGCCACCTGTGCGATAAGTCCATTCATGAAATTGTCTCAGTTCTATTATAAAAGGTGGAAGCAATTGGGAACAATCGCAACTCAGCCACAAATGGTAGGCCATGCAAAATCACAGAACGGGGTCAGCGCATGCTGAAGTGCACAGTTTGCAGGAGTTGGCAACTTTCTGCAGAGTCAATCGCTATAGAACTTCATGTGGCCTTCAGATTAGCCGAAGCACATTGTGTAAAGAGCTTCATGGACTGGGATCCCATGGCCAAGCAGCTGCATTCAGTCCTTAGATCACCAAATGCCATGCAAAGCATGGGATTCAGTGGTGTAAAGCATGCCATCACTGGACTCTAGAGCAGTAAACACATGTTCTCTGGAGTGAGGAATCACACTTCTGACTGGCAATCCGATGGAGGAGTCCGGGATTGGCGATTGCCAGGAGTACGACACTTGCCTTACTGCATTGTGAAAAGTGTAAAGTTTGGTGTTTTTCATGGATTGGGCTTGGCCCCTTAGTTCAAGTGAAAGAAACACTTAATGCTTCAACATGCCAAGACATTGTAGACAATTTAATGCCCTCAACTTTGTGGGAACGGTTTGGGGATGGGCTCTTACCGTTCCCACATGAATGTACACTGGTGCACAAAGCAAAGTCTATAAAGACAAGGATAATTTTGGTGTAAAGGAACTTCATTGGCCTGCACAGGGTCCTGACCTCAACCTGATAGAACACCTTTGGGATGAATTAGAGTGAAGACCAACATTGGTGACTCACCTTACAAATGCGCTTCTAGAGGAATGGTCAAAAATTCCCATAAACACACTCCTAAACCTTGTGGAAAGTATTCCTAGAAGAGTTGAAGTTTTTATAACTGCAAAGGTTGGGACAATTATTATTAAACCCTACGGATATAGAATGCAGACGTTCCAAAATTTTTGGCATTATAGTGTGTGTGTGTGTGTGTGTGTGTGTGTGTGTGTGTGTGTGTGTGTGTGTGTGTGTGTGTGTGTGTGTGTGTGTATGTAATAACCAAATATTGTAAAGGTTACTCCTGCTTGTCTTGCTAAAGCTCCTCTGACCTGCTTGCTCACTTTCTTGCTTTGAGCAGATCATGTTGAGAACTGACTGGTCACTTACATGCAGTAAACATGCTGCATAAACTGTTTGTTTTTATTTTTACTTGCAGTAGTTGTGCATTCTTTCCTGATTTATTAATGCCATGTGGGTAAAAAATTTTATCTACTCTAATTTTGAGAATAATTGTTGCATTTCCAGGTTCCTCAGCATTACAAGCTCATGGGGTATCAGAAGGTCACTTTGTACGATTCCAAAGACTTTTTTGCCCCCAAAACCCAGTGTAGACAGTTGCGCACAGGAACACAGGTAATATAGTTACATTCAATAATGATATTCTATTTAATATCCTAATTTGCATTGTCAGTTTGTCATTTGTGTTTTTACAGAATGAACCTCTGCCCATGGTGTTATCTCCTGATCTAATCCCTTACAAAGAGAAGGAGCTGCAGGAAGAGGAGAGACCAGAGCCAGACCTCAACCACATGCTCCTTTTCAGTACTCCTCATAATGTGTTGAAGCCACAAAATGTCCATCCTCTCAGGATATTTGTAAATACTTTATATTTCATCTACTTCTACTTAACCAGTGCCAAATAATTTAACACATGCTCACCTAGACATGTCAGTGTAAAAACAGTTAAGCTCAAGTTTATTTTACTCTTGCTTGCTTCTTAGGTTAATGGTTTATTATTTTGTATATGCTTTTGTTTACTTCAGAACCCTGCTCCGAGTGTGTATGCCTTCAAACCAACCCCATTATACCTAGAGAGTGACCCAGAGTTCCACCTTTGTCCACACACAAGACACACCATCTGCAAAAACAGCACTCAAAAGAGATTTTTAGACAGAGAGGCAAGTAGCTGTAAAAGCTTTTACCTATTTTAGGGGTCAAGAAGAAATCTGTTATATATTGTGGTTAAGCCATGTTACAATACATATTAGTTAGAAAAACTAATTATTTTGTTATTGTAATACAGTTATATTGCTTATATTATTTATATATATATATATATATATATATATATATATATATATATATATATATATATATATATAAATAATATAAGCAATATAACTGTATTACAATTGTAACTGTATTATACTGTATATTATAACTGTATAACTGTATTATACTGTATATAGAAATGCATATAAAGCTGTAACAACTCAACTGACTGAACTCGCTATATATATATATATATATATATATATATATATATATATATATATATATATATATATATATAGCGAGTTCAGTCAGTTGAGTTGTTACAGCTTTATATGCATTTCTATATACAGTTGAAGCCAACATATTATATACTGTCAGGTCAGGGTAAGGTAGCTCAGTGGTTAAGGTGTTGGACTACTGATCAGAAGGTCATGAGTTCAACTCCCTGGTCCACTAAGCTGCCACTGCAGCTTAATGCTGTAAACTTAAATGTAGATCCATAAATATTGGCATAGTATTATGAGTTTTGAAATTTCAAACCACAGTGGATTTAAAATAAAGCGATGGTGATGAAGTATTAAGGAGATCTGATTGCTACTGTATCTTCCAGCTGGACAGTGATTTAAACATATCTCTATAAAACCTTGAACATAGAAAATTTGTTGACTGAAATGAACATGCATGGCCAAACCAGAAAGCACACAAACCTGAGTTACACAAGTTCTGTCAGGATAAATGAGCTATTATTTAAAAAATCTCTTATAGATTGTATACCCTAAATGACTTGAACCCTTCAATGAACATGAAATGTGTGCTGTTTGAATGAATGCCAGAGTGTGTGGAATGTTTTGATCTGTACTGTGTGTGTGAAATGCGCTGTCTGCATTAATTGTACACCACTATGACTTTATAATACCTTTTAATTCAAAAATATTGCTTCCTTAAACCTAAATATTGCACTTTGTTGAAAGTTCCAGTTATTTTTATTTTATTCTTTTCTGATTTCTTGAAGGACATCATGAAAGGAACCATGATATGGAAGAAGGTTCCCTGTGTGGCACTGAGCACTGTTTCCTCCATTCCAGCACAAACCAGCAGTTGGACCCCACGCATGTAAGAGTACAGATAAACATACATACTGTACAGTCTCTCTGTGAAAATCTGTGATTAGAAACTTTACCATTTGGCATGTTTTTGTGCATTTATTCATATTCAATAAGCATTTTACCCTAGAATCTTCTCCTGGGAACACGATTGACAAGGAATTAATGTGATGTCAGTCCATCATAGATTATAAATATTTGTTCATTTTAATATAAGTTTCACGTGCTGTATATTTATTATCTTGTGTATTTTTGGACTTTCTCACTGCCATGCATTTGTACTCTGTGTGGTTCTGTTTCCTGTATGACTGCGTTACACCATGGTCCTTATGAATTGTCCTGCAGTGTGCACAGGTTCTAAACAGAAATGACAATAAATCCCACTACAGTTGAAAATCTAATTTACTTGTACAAGTTGCTCATGACTTGCACTTAGCAGTTGTGTTCATTATGTTATATGCAGGCGTGACCCTTTCACTAGTTTGGTGCTGCCCCTGGAAACCCCACCATCACTGAAGGACCTTCCTGACAACATCAGAGAAGACATTTCATTTGAAGAGTAAGCTATTATCAACACTTTTTTTCCCTTTTACCACATTTTAGATTCCTAAAAAATAATTAATGCGGTAGACTTTGAGATATATATATATTAGCATTTTACATTTATGCAGCTGAGCAGTTGAGTGTTACGGGTCTTGCTCAGGGGCCCAGGAGTGGTGGATTGGTGGCCCTGGGATTTGAACTCATGCACTCCGAATCAGTAGTCCAACACTGAGCTACCACTCAGTATGCAACATTTCTCTCAGGGCAAACTGGAATAGAACTGAGTAAAAATATGGGTTCAGTTTACAGATAAAATCTGAAATATAGGAATTACAAAATAAAAAGGGCTCTACAAAATGACTGCTTCCAGATAACTTAAATGTATTAGCTGTGGTTTGTGAAAAAAAGTCAGCTATATGCTATGGCACAAAACCGTTGATGGCCTTCAGTGTTGTGTTTTTTTTTTACTTCAGGTCCATGTGTGCAAACATTTGCTCAGATTTACTGGGATGTAATTTGCTGGAGTATATCCAGAAGACCAGTAAAGTGAGCATTATAGTACAGTAGGAAGTAATTTCTTTTCTGAGGCATTCATTGGTAGCTACCTGTGCTGCCACTAGTAGGTGCCAGCACTTCCCACATCCTATGTGGTAAAGGGAGAAGTTGACTTTACACCTTTTTGTTTGCTCTCTTGTCTGGTTCATTCTGGCTTAGTCCACATTTTAATCTAGAATAATGTGCTCAAAATGTTATTTTGTTGAACTGATTTGGTGTTTGTTGTAGATCAGAACAGAACTACTGAAGAACCTCTGATCATTTTAATGATCACATAGTAGCTATATACATCGGTTACTTAGTTAATCTAACATGCAAAACATATTTTTGGCCATTATATACAATTCTATTTTTAATTCTAATGACATCAAGTGAAGGTCATGTGATTGTACTCCATCAACAGATTTCACTGACCTGACCTGATTAATGATGGCAAGTTTTCAACTTGCCATCATTATGAGCCTTTTTTTGTATCAAACAAATCCATTGGTTTTCCCCATTGTGAAAATGGAAGGAGTGTGTACTAAAGCAATAGAAAAGGTAAAGTGCACATAAAACAATGCTTTCTCCCAACAGGGCTGAAGATACAGGAGTCAGGCTGAATCCTGACATGGTTCACGCTGAGTTCGTGGCATTTGAAAATTCACCTTTTAAAACTTCCAAAGAAGATTCCATTAAGGATGACAGGTAGGGAATTATATGCATTTTGAAAACTCACTGTTCCCTAATAAAGTGTCTTTTATCTTTTTATCTCTTTAAGTTAATGAGAAAAAAGAGTGCAAACTTTGTATTTTATAAGAAACAATGTTGTTTTTCAGATCTTAAATGATATATCTTGTCTGTTTACCTTTTAGAGACACACATGAAAAGCCATTGGAATCAAGTTTGAAATCACCAACCAACAAACTGGGATCTAAAGTCCTAGCACGGATGAAATATATAAAATCATTGAGCGGGAATAGTGCAGTTTCACATGAACAATAATAGTTTTTTTCTTTATAGTTAAAATAATGTGCAAACTTGTTCTTACGTAATCAAATCAAATAAAAAACTGATTTTTTATTTTTTTTTTATTTTAAGCACTTTTGCTATTTATTTTGTAAACTGCAGTCTGGCACTTTTGGATCTTTTGGAACGTTTTGTTCCAAAAGAAAATCCAAAAGTGCCAGACTGCAGTTTACAAAATAAATAGCAAAAGTCACATAATCTTATCATAATAAGATGATAGATCATATACTGAAAAGTATGCTGCTATTAGCAAAGATATACAGTACTTTTTCATGCATGCAGGTAATGTCCTAATATATTTCTAAAATTTGATGGAGTATTCTTATATAGTTAAGAATTTTTCATTCACATTTTAATAGTAGTTTTGATTTGTTAGCTCACGTTTTAAGCAAGAGCTTAGCCAAAGAGATGGCCAAAATAAAGTTCTTTGTGTCTGTGTTTGTAATGTCTAAAAGTTCAAACTTTCTGACCTCACAGTCTTACTGTTGCAACTGCATAATGGTCAATCATTTCATTGGGACAGAAGCTCATATGGGTAAATTTATGGAGCTTATTTGTTCTTCTGATCATATTGTCAAAAGCAGGCTAATGTTTTAGATCCATCCTGTACCCCAGGTCGTACTTCACTGATTCACTATTAATATCATTGTCACATCTGTATACTGTAAGTTGTTTGTATATATCTGCATAACACTTCAGAGGTAATCTACAAATGCAGAGTACATCCTGTAATCCCATAAAGCTCTTACTCCAATCAACAGAATAATTCCATGCAAGTTTTGTTTTAATTCTATTTTTTTCTACCAATATCACAATTTATGGCAATTGTTTTTTAGTTGTAATTACAGTGTTGGACTTAATAAGCACAAATGCAGAATGATTCACATAGAGATTTGAGTTAGCGCACACTGGAACAAAAGAAGCCCATTTATTCATGAAAACCCAAGGGGGTAATTATAACAAATACCAAGAAACTGAGAACAAGTTTAAACAGGCCTTTAAGTGATTCAGCAATTCTGCTGAACGTAGTTGGTAAAGCCTACAAAGTCTTTGAATAAGCATTAGTCTTTACAACACACAAGGTTCACATTCAAAGGTGGCTCGGGCTCAAAGAGCAATTCAGATAACAATGTATGATTTTGATAAAAGTTACTTTAACCTTTATGGTTAATCTCAAACAAGGACTGCCCAATAATACATCAAAAGGAGACAAATTCAGGATCATTAAATAAAGTCAATGAAAGTCACCCATTATTTGTACATTGTACATTGATGTGTACCTATTGTACCTAATTAGAAAGCAATCACACATTTCTCTGTTTGTTCATGCAACGAGGATGCTTTAACTCTAGCCTCCATATTGATGATCTTCTGCTTGACTCTACCCTGGCTGGCTGCCCATTGTGCTGATATGTGTGTTAATTTGGTTTGCATCATCTCTAGATTAGTTTCCATTACAGTCACCTTGTCTTCAATTTCTTTGGCATCTGGTTGGTTGGCTACTGTCTCATCAATCAAGCCATCCTTCATCAAAATGGCCTTACCTTTTTCCTCAAGAACAGTCTTGGCGTCTGGATATTCAATCAAGGCCTCCATGAGGTCATCTTTTGAGAGGGCGAAGAGGTCAGAGTAACCCACACTACGAATGTTGGCAGTCCTACGATTCCCAGCTTTACTGCCCTTGATGCCTAAGATACTGATCTCACCAAAATATGCACCATCACTCAGTACAACAAATTGTGTTATACCATCATCAGCTACTACCGCCAGATTACCATCTTTGATAATATACATTTCACGACCAATGTCACCCTTCTTACAGACATAGTCTCCAGGACCGAAGACCTGTGGCTGAAGCTTGAGCACTAGCTCGATAAGAAGTCCCGCCTCACAATCCTGAAAAATACGCACCTTCCTCAGTGTTTCCAAATGCACACTGATGGCAATCTCTGCCTTTAGTTTATCTGGTAGGTATTTAAGAACTTCCTTTTCATTACCAGTCTTGTCTGTTCTCCAAAGGTAGTCAAACCACTTTACAACACGGACCTCTAGATCTTTATTGACCTTCCGGAACTGCAAATACTGTTTAATTAAGTCAATCTTGGCTTGAAATTGAGCACGTGAAGCATTCATGTTGGATATCATGGCACCAACATTACCAACGATAGTTGCAAAAATTAGCACACCGATGAGAAAATCAGCGACCACAAACAAATACTCGATATCTCTAGCAGGTTTTGGAGTTTCTCCAATAGTGGTAAGGGTGAGCGTGGACCAGTACAGGCAGTAGGTATACTTCCAAGACAGACGGCCATACATAGGCTCGCTAATGTTAGGGTAGACCCAGGTATCAGTCCCAAAGCCAAGTGTTTTGGAGATAGCAAAAAAGATGCAGGCATTCCAATGAATGATAATTAAAATATAGAGTACAAGGTTGCCAATTCTAAATGTATTAGGAAAGTTGGTCCTTGTCTCAGTCTGGTAAAAAAACTCAAATAGACGAGCCAGCTTGAAAAGGCGATTGAATCTCAGCTCTGGGCTGTTAATGCCAAATTGTAACATCAATAAATCTGTTGGTATCATGCTTATCAGGTCACATTTAAATTGGGGTGTCTTTTTGTAGTGTTCCCAAAGCATCTTTGAATCTTTGACCAGCAGTCCTTGTTCCAGAAATCCTGGTAAAACATATATCATGAAAATTAACTTTAAAAACACACAGTCTATTTAACAGTGTATATTGTTATGTTAGATTACATTAAATGACTGCTTGCACAAATATGCTATGTGCTTTACCTGTTCTGGATCTTATAAAAGTGTCAATGTAGTAGATAACATCTGAAGTATAGTCCAGTGCTACCCATAGCATGGTGTAATCTGTTTGGAGTTCATTGAAACAGGATCTAAAATATAATGATTTTCTTTTTTTTTATTTCTGCCAGACTATAAATTAAAACCATTAACTTTGTCCTGTCATGCCTCAAAACACAGAAGTATAAAAAAAATGGATACAAATTAACAAAGGATTTTAATGAATGAAGCATATATACTAATAGTGGACTTCACATGAGAAAAACACTTGAAATAGCTACTGTAGGCTACTGAGAAACATTAAATGAGAAATGAGAAGCAAGAGCATATGAGGAATAACAACACAAGCTAAAACTGTGGTGTATGTTGTGTTAGTAATCGCAGTGTTCCCCATTAATGACTAAGTTTAAGAGGTGGCCCATGTTTGGAACAGTTGGCAGTGAGTTGTTTTTTGGATTTATATCTGGTACCCTGGTAAACCCAGTAGCCTTTCAGTTACTTAGGGGCTTCTAGCAAAACCTTCTGGTAGGGACAATTTTACCTGCCACTTCTAAAAGCACTTATCTAACGTACTGTGTACCGTACGTAATGTGAGGTTTGGGACTTGTACCATGTTAAAGTCCTTAAATGTACCGACATTAAAAAGCTGCAGCTGATCATGCCTCTATGCTGGTTAATACCCTTCATATGGCAAAGATGTAATGGTAGATGAGATTGAGCCAGAGATGTTAAGAACACTGGAGATCGTTTAATTTGTCTTACAGTAGTTGTCTTCATGATATCAGGATCCTCTAATAGGAACTAAAATATGTGGCTGGACATGAAGAAGTTTGGGTTGCTAATGTTGCAACTTCCACCAGTAAAAGTGGAAGGAGAATAAATGGATGGATTTCTCATAGAGCATCTAATGTTACAAATAATTAGATAAAGAGCAAAAGGCCATTTCAGTAAATAAAGGAATTATATTGAGTGTGCCTATAAAAGGACATGCAGGCATGGTCGGGCAGCTATGGACAGAGAGAAGGGGTGTTGAATCGACAGGTATTGTGTGATGATTTACAAAGGTGGTGTCTTATTACCACCAGTTTACTGATTAATGTCTCTTTGTGCTGCATCTGGTGCAGTATGGAGGGAGTGCAATATGTCTTACAGAGATTTTCTGACTTTGAGAAATTCCCAGATTCCCGCATCATGTAAGGCAGCGATGAATAAACCTACTTACAGGGTTCTTAACCTCAATTGATCACATGCCAGTTTCATAGATTGCCTCTTCTTTAAAATGCTATCCCTGATGTGAGGTTTGTAGATGGCAATATTTGATCAACAGAGTGATCAACATGATGCCTACTAGGGGAGGTCAGAGGATTATTCACATCCTGTTTGTGCTTTATGGCACCCAAATCTCAAGCGGTCAGGAAATAAAATACGAGGTTTTATTAGGAAGTTCTCATGTCTCTTGATGCAAGCAATTTCTTCAGCATACCTCTTTTCTTTTTTTCTTCAGGAAAGATGGCATAAATGCTGGTTGAGAGAATATTCTGCCTCACATACTGTAGGTACTACCCTCTGCAGCTGCCACACTTTCCCTGTTGTGGAAGCAGTCCTTATATAAGCAGTACCTATGACCTAGGTAAGCTATGGCATGGTTCATATTTTTTCAGGATTCTCTCGAAACATAACATTCGTCATTGACATTGTTTATGAATCCCAGAGGTTGATAGACATTGTTCACAATGCATAGAGTGTGAAAGGCTTCAGGTCAGAATTGAGATGAGGCTTAGTTTTTCCCAAAAGGGTTTTGCTGAGGTCTGGACCAGATAACAAAACATTGTAGAGGCACATTTTATGTCAAGCACTGGAGTCTGAGTATCCTACAGGATAGACTTCAACTAAATGGATAATTGAGTCACTGAGCCAGCAAAATCCCCCACAGACCTCTGCTGAAATGTCATTAAACTCACCACTGTGCTCTGGGGAGGGACCTGTTTACTTCTTCCAGGACACTAGACCAAAATGTAGTTGTCTTTCACATTTAATGCATTTGAATCTTTAGCAGTGTAAAATGTAGACCTGCAGCATTTACATCCTTGAGGAGAGCTTTTTTATCCTCACATATTCATAGTATGCTAAGCAGGCTTGTTTCCTAATTACCTGACCGATATATCCATCTCTCACCTGGTGTCAAATTTGAATCTCTGATTACATTCTGAAAGTAATGCTACCAAGCTCTGTAGCTCTCTGGTTGGTTAGTGATCCGGAGTAGATCAGTACTGACAAGCTCACAGCAAGCAATGAGTCTAACAAACTTTGTTGTTAACTGTTACATTGGCCTTGATAAGACCATGGAAATGTTTGTCCCTCAAATTTAGGAGAAAATGGCCATCATTCTGCCCATGTCTGGGTAGTAGAATGCATCTGGCATGAATAAGAATTAGGCTTTCTGATATTGGAGGCAGATGTTAATTTGTATTACAAGTGAACCGAAGGGCTGATCTTCATTAACCTTTTCCTCAGTTTATTGGATTCAGGCAGCTCACAGCCATCGACCACTGCCTCAAGCTTCTGTTTCAACTATGACGTCATCAATCTTCCTTTTTAATTTCAACATGTCCATTAATGACTCATTAATAGCTTCTTTGGAAGATGAGGTCAGAGCACAGGGTGAGCCATGATACAGCAGTCATTTAGGAAACTAATCTCGGTTATTTCTTTACTATAACTATTGTTACTATTACTATTACTATTGTTGTTTTATTGTAATTTATAAATATCATCTCTCTGTTTAGTTTAGTTTAGTTTAGGTCTAGTTCAGATTTTTTTTCCTTGTTGTGATTCTGCCTAGTCTAGTTCATGCAGTTTTGCCTGACATGCTCATCGCTTGACACATGCCTGTTTTTTGATATTATTTTTGTCACTGCCTTTTATGCTACAGCTAATTAAACCAATAAATAAATGCACCCGACACACTCTGCTTTCCCTATTTTAAAAACTAGCTGACATTTGTGTAAAAGTAAAAAAGGTTCTAAAATGTGTGTGTAAATATGTGAGGTATGGATATTAGTGATCCGTGACATTTTTATATACAGTGTTTTGAAATGCAGAAATGGTAGTTATCATTTACAGCAGGTAAAATTAATTAATAATAGTTTTGACTGACAAGAGGTAGGATTGCTTACTAATTACTGGCTTTCCATGCCTTTTTGCACCTCCTTTTCTTAATGTATTTAATATGTTTTACTTTGTCATATGTCATTCCATTCCACACATTAATTAAATTCTGACCTCATTTGTGACTTAATTAAAGGTGACATATTTTACCCGCTGTACATGTAATGTGGTAGCGGTGCTTTACAGTCTTTGTGTGGTCAGAAAGAAGCTTTTAATTCACCTGGTCACAAGCATCATTAGATTGTAGAAAGCAGGAACTGCCATAATGATAAGCCAATAATAATATATGTTTGTAGCAGGGTCCATGATCCAAGAATCTTTTCTGAAAGAAAATATTAACATATTTATCTCTGTTTTAGTCTAGTGCCAACATGCTAAGATACTAAAATAGTAGATACTAAAAAGTAGCCTACTTCTACGTCCTCAGTCTGAACCCCATCTACTTACATTTTTTTCATGTTCTTTTGGTTGTAATCTTTGTCCTCTTTCTTGTCATCTTTGTCTTTCTTTTCTTCATCTTGCTTGTCATCTTTCATGAGCTCCTTTTGAATCTTTTTACTAAATAAGAGTAGGCCATGATTATATCATTATAAACTTTGTAATATGTGATGATTTTTCTCACTTACTCATCTTTGTTGTTGCAATTGTTCATATTTAATGTACCAATGACCAGTGGCTTGTATTCTTGTTGAATATATCTGAAAGTAACAGAAATACAAAACTATTATTAAGTAAAGTACTGTATTTATTCAACAACAAGCATGAACCTGCTTCAAATTTCTAAATGTGTGTGTGTGTGTGTGTGTGTGTGTGTGTGTGTGTGTGTGTGGCCTATCCTGACTCAATGTTCACTTGATGGGTTCTTTCAGACCTGTGGCTGCCACA
The DNA here is from genome assembly GCF_030014155.1 of Tachysurus vachellii. NCBI lineage: Eukaryota > Metazoa > Chordata > Actinopteri > Siluriformes > Bagridae > Tachysurus > Tachysurus vachellii. The sequence goes on along the minus strand of NC_083483.1, from coordinate 4,445,074 downwards.
CGAATGCTCTGTGCAGATTTTGGCCATTTTCTGTTTTCTTTACTGCAACACAGATGAAATATGTTAAGATAGTTATGAATGAGCTACAGGTTTCAGTTAGACTATAACTAAGAGATTTTAATACAATCTAGATATGACACCAGGAAAAAGCTAGCAGAAATGGTAACATAATAAAGCATATCTTTTACTACAGTATATATATTCTTCAAGCTAGTATTCCAGCATGCTACAAAAAGGTGTGCTTGAAAGAAGCATGTTTATAAAACCCTGTACTACATCCTGATAAAGAGATAACAGGCTTGATTATATGTTTAAATATTTACTGCCTAATGTAATATAAGTGATACAATTTTCATGCTGAGTGAATCATTCAGAAGAAAGGCAAAGCAAATCAAGAGCCTCGTATTGAATGATACATCATGAGACATCATATGAGACAGGTACACAGGGGAAACAATGTCTGGAAGTGTTTTGACATATCCTTTGCCCACAAAACCACAAATGAAGCCTCAATTAATTCCAGTAAAAAGCACATTTATCAGGGGACTAATCCTACAAATTTCTACAGAGGTTTCCTCGCAAATCTACAGTAGTTAGTTTGATAAAAGCAAGCTGGCAAACAAACAGACAAACAAAACAGTTGGGGTAATTGTTCAATACTAATTCTGATCACCCTTTTGAGCATTGTTTGTGTCTAATATTAACTGAACTGGCTCAATCAGAATATAACTGTACCCACTTATTACAGCAGACACACATCATTCATCCACATTAAACCTTTCAAGTGAATAATATTGATTTTGTCTGTTTACTAAGTGCTTAAAATTAATTTTCAAAGTGGCCAGTGAGACCCTGGTTTCCTCTGTTAACCTAAATGAGCTAAACTGCATTGTTGGATTACTGACAGCAGACTGAAACTAGAATCTCAGAATGATCTCAGTGTCTAATGTATACATTAGCTCAGCTCCAAAGAGATAAGGAGTGTGAATGCAGGATTCATGCTCATGTGCTCAATGCACTGGTTCTCTAAAGAGTCATTTTGGTTCCTACTGATCATCTCAGGAAGGCAATTGTTAGAATGGACGATTCATGCTCAGAATGCTCAGTAATGTTAATGCTCATCTAGCAAGTATTTACTTTTAGATTTATCCTTGTCTCAGTGAGGTGCATGAGCATTAAATCTCATCTTCAGGAAGGGGTCCTCCTAAGGGGGAAAGTGCCATCGGACAGAATTAAGCACCATGAACACTTACCTCTTCAGTTTGGGAGCACTGTGGTGTCATAGAGATATGGGAGGCAGGTGGAACCCCGTGTGGGGTGTTGAACCAGTGCTGAGAAACCACCATGTTCTAGTCTATTTGGACATAACCCTAAGTTCCAGGGCAGCATGAGGTCAGATTTTTTTATCACCCTTTACTTTGGTATGAAAACTATTCATGTCAAGAGAGTATATTCCATGAGAATCTTGCCAATGCTGCACCATCTAATCATCAGTTATGGACTGACAGAGCAGAGCAGAGCTGACCTCCACATTAAAAAACACATTAACAAATCCGAAAACAAAACAACAAATGCAAAAACAAAACAACAAATCTGAAAACACATAAACAAATCCGAGAACACATTAACAAATCCGAGAACACATTAACAATCCGAAAACACATTAACAAATCCGAGAACACATTAACAATCCGAGAACACATTAACAATCCGAGAACACATTAACAATCCGAAAACACATTAACAAATCCGAAAACAAATGAACAAATTTGAGAACACATTAACAAATCCGAAAACACAACAAGAAGTCAGACAACCCGGAAAAGGTAAGTATCGTTTGTGATTGGAAACTTACCGATCATCGGAGGAGACACCTTTCATTCACCTGTATATCTTGAATGACAGGTGTCTTGTCCAATGATCAGTAAGTTTCCAATCACAAACTATATCTACCTCTTCCGGGTTGTCTGAATCGTTGCACGAAACACATTAACAAATCCAAAAACACAACGACTTTTCAGACAACCAACAGAAAAGGTAGGTATAGTTTGCGATTGGAACACGTACCAATCATTGCATAAGCAATCATAAGCAGTATTACATTATAAGCAGCAGCATTATCTAATGAAACTAACTAAAAATTAACTATTAACTACTAAAAACAAAGGTTTTTAATGTCACATATTGTCAGATATTGACTTTCCATCTCTCTCTCTCTCTCTCTCTCTCTCTCTCTCTCTCGGTCTCTCTCTCACACACACTCACACACAACCAATTAAAAAGACAGTAATTTTACTAAAAATCAATAAAAAAAACAAACAAACAAACAAAAAACACATTAACAGTCAATCTTTGACAGTAAAAGACTGCCTCTTAATGTGCCCCTTTAGTTACAAATATTTCAGATTTACATTTTATTATCTTAATGCAAATGGTGTACCAGTGAAAGCATTACAAACTCAGTGTGAGCTAAATGTTTTAAATTAAATGTATATTAATACATTATATGACATGAATATATCAAACACACACACAAGGCTGCATGAAAACTTACCAAGCTGAGGAAAAATCAGTCTAGTACAGTTAAAAGTAGAGTAGAAAAGTAGTTAAAATAGGTTGTTCCAATGTTTTTCCCTTTACACTGCAGTCGCCAGTTGTTAATGCATGTGGTTTTGCATCACACTAACTTCCTGTTGTAGTCCATACTATTGTATATGAACTCCCTTGCTGCTGTGCTCTGCTGCCTAGTGTGAGGTGAAGTTGCTTTCATCCTTACATATAGTGCACTATGATGGAGTTAAGCGTGGCTGTGCCTCAACCAACAACCTTACACAATGGTGATGTATTACATTCATACTGTACATTTTCATCTTGAGGCAACTGCTTATTACAAAAAATGTTTATTAGGAAAAAAGGGGAAAACAATATGGCCATTTCTAGCATCTAGGGCTGTACAACCAAAGTAGATAAACAAAGTCTAGGCTTTTGCAAATCTAAGTATTTTTTAGATTTGTTAATCCAGATATAATATGAAGTTTTATTCAAAGCAAATACCAACTATACAGAAACCATTTGCTGATTTAGCTTAGTTTTCTGTTTTTGTCTAAAAATGTATTTAAATGAGTGCTAATAATTTGGTCAGTATGTTGGTCAGTAATTTGGACTGTACTTACTATGAGCTTAACCTGTTGTACAAGTTTGCACGGCTTGTTTATAGACCCTGTTGAAAAGTCAGCAATAATTTCCACACTAATGTGTGGAGGTAATTGCTTGTGTCCCTTGACTTGTTAAACTGATTGGTTCCTCTGGTGCCTCTGAGGTCCCATGTTGTTTAACTTGGACAGAGTCACATGTCATTACATGTCAGTATGTCCCAGAATATCAGCCTACTAAAGGTGGTAGAGCTTTTTTGTATTTAGCTCCCAAATTTGGAATAGCCTTCCTGACATTCTTCGGGGCTCAGACACATTTTCCCAGATTAAATGTAGATTAAAGACATATCTCTTTAGTCAGACATACAGATAATACATCCTATAACCTTGTGCTCCAGTAGATCTCCAGTACTGTAGTAGATTACATGCACATTATTATCTAGTGATGGTTAATATCAATAACAGCAGCTATGCTAATTCTTCTACATTTACGTCTCTTTTTTCTACCCATCCTGAAGGCATCTAGAGTTGATCAGCTCCAGTGGTGTTCCGCTTCATGAAGATTTCTCAGTAAGAAGAGACCAACTACATGTGGACTTTGAGGACAACAACCTCCTAATAATTATACAACTATCAGACAGTATATGGGGACATTATAAGGACATTATTCATAATAACACTCTCTGGTGTTTATAACAGTTTATAATCACACCCTCCAGTGTCACCCAAATGAGGATGAGGTTTCCTTTTGTGTCTGGTTCCTCTCAAGGTTTCTTCCTCTTCCATCTAATGGAGGTTTTCCTCACTACAGTCACCTCAGTCACCTCAGGCTTGTTTATTGGGGGTAAATACAAACATGTTTAAGTCTAAAATTAATCTTTTGTATAATGTTTACCTGAAACCTTTTGTACTGTATTTCTTATGTTCTGTAAAGCTACTTTGACACAATATCCATTATTAAAAGTGCTATACAAATCCAATTGAATTGAACCAAAATACTGTATTTCACAATTCTGTAATGTGTATGTGACAAAAATAAAAGGCTTCCATTTTAATTATTACTTTTTACAAGCAATTTGATTTGATTTTTGGACCTGCAAATCCAGTACCTTTAAAAATATTGTAAGAAATAAATATTGGCAGAGCTCAATATCATTCTCTAAAAATCAGCAATACTTCATTTTTAAAATGTGCACTTTTTATACTGTTATTTGTATACTGTTATCAAACAGACTATCAGCTAATTACTGAACAATATATCAACAGTTTATGGTTGTTGCTGTACTTGCTGTAGTAAACTATACAGTATATGTACAACTAGTGCCCTCTGATGGTAATTGGTTGGTTTATTGTGAAAATTGTGAATGTGTTCTAATGAGAGAGATAATTCTTTCTCTTCAATGAGGTTGGCCTAATTCTTTGTAAAGTCAGGTAAGTCACATTGTACATAGTGATGTAATATTTAGTGGACTTTATTGGGCTAGATCTGGTAGATACACATACTGTAGTACATTGATAAATACATGGATGGGATGCCAAGAAAGCATGTTGTACTGAGCATCAGACACCAAACTGGTCTGCGAAAGCTGATGATGGAAACATTATGAGAGATGTGAGAAGAAACCTGAAAGCCTACAGTCACTGACAGGGGTGAAGGAATCACAATAGCAGTATCAGCTTCTGTAAACTCTATGGCAGAAAGCTGTATGTTTTTGACTTTTCTTAAACCAGAAATGATACTGAATGTATAACCTGTAAGGTTTCTTTGCTTGTCTCTCGTTCGGAACTGATGGGACAGGGAACTACAGATGTTGACATCCAGTAGGGGTCTTAAAGAGAGAAAAAAATCATTTAACATTTTTGAGAAGTCAGTAACAAACCAGATGTTTGGGCCCAATAAGCATACTGAAGCTTTCACCAACAATCTCTTGTGTGTGTGTTTTTTTTAATTATATCTGGTCCTTTGGCTAGTGTGAGATTATGGCCTTGCTTTATTTAAAATCTATGCACCAAATTTGGAGGACCTGGGGATTATTAATAAAATGATTTGCTTCTGCTAAATCACAATTCACTTATTTCCTTATTACTAGAGGTGAAATTACCTCATTAACTCATCTCAAACCTGCACTGGATTCTTTCAATCTCAGGCTAGGTGCGTGACCTATTGAGACTTTCTTAACCTTACATTTGGACATATATTTTTGAACCCAGTTAAGAGGCAATATTTTTTTCCCCCCAGTTTACCAACCACATGGTAGTATTGCCATCTCTAGTCTTGCAACCTTACTCCTACAGTATGAATCTCTCTTTTCACACAAATCGCAGAACTGTTAGGCATTAATTACACACTGTAATGAGTTTATGGAGCATATAATGCCATAGAAAGATAAAACCCTAGTTACTTCTAACCTGATGCTAATCTGCAAGACTGTATGCTGATGAGTATATTTTGGTGACTGCCTATATCTCAGCTGCCTATTACAGGGTTACTCTGACAATTCACTATAAGGCAAATGTTGATTTGGTTTGAAGCTATTTTGCTGTTAATGTCCAAATCCAAATGGGCAGAACAACATCTATGGTCACCAGCTGCTTCTAGGCTACAGGCAGTTATTTCAAAAGGTCCATCTCTATATGTCTTGTCAATTTTATGGCACTAATTAATATACAATGTCTACATAAAAGAATTTAAACCAAATGCCAGTACCAGTTTGAAGACATACTGTACCCAAAGCAACACAATGAGATAATGAAGAAAATAAATAAGATGTTCTCAGAATACAGTCAGCAGAATAAAAAAATTACACATATTCATAAACAGGTTGTTTGTTTCTCCTTTTATTTTTTCTTGGTTATTTCCATCCAGGGAATTTGCTTATTCCCCAAAGCAAAGTGCACATCATCTGAACTTTTATAGACACTTTCTCTACAATCTAAAATTATCTTTATGCTGTGCTTTTGGGAAATTTCAGCATAAGAATTAAAGGGAGTGACGAATGTTTGATGGTAGACATTGACTACACACATCTACAAAACATTTTACAGATAAGTCATTGCAATGATTATGATATTTGTATATGGTATTAATAAACTGTATTATTACACATATTTCTTGCAACAAAAAAAATATAAATAAATAATAATAATAATAATAATGTGCAAATACAGAACTGCATCTCCTTACACACACTCCTAAGACCTTGTTTTGCAGGAAAACAGGAAGAACAAAAATATCCTCAGTACTTCCAGCACAGAATAAAGAGTATTACATTTAAAGGCAATATTTACATACATTCACTGATGAAAAATCATTATTTCTATCCACTGTAATTTCAATGAAAATAGAAACTTAAATTGTATTTATTAAAAGCTTTAAAATAGCAAAAGCAAACAGTTGGTAATTGCACAGTTAACAAAGCTTGACCAGATTTAGCTGTTTGAAACAACCTACCTATGCAAATATCATGCACTGTAATAATGAAAGAAAGCCACATGAGGTGGCAATACAAGAATAGAGGGATAAACCAGCTTGACTACATTCAGGGTGGACTAAACGTCCCCTTTTTTTAAATATTGTCTAGTTTTAGAATAGACTTTTATTTGAATAGTCTAATATGCTATGGCTAGTACTTCAAGCATTTGCATTCTAACTCTATACAGAAGCAGAAAATCTTGCATTGAAGCAGATAACATTAGGTCCCACATTATGGTTCATTATATACTAATTTTTGGAACTTTTCAAGTCTCTGTTAAAGTATCCTAGGTCACTTTCTGGCAGGAGACATTTGTTTATTGAACACTGTGGAAGACCAGCAGGGACATTGTTTCTGTTGTCTGCATATCTCAAGTCACAAGTTCTTACTTTGCTTTACAACTGGGAGAGATTAAGATTAATGGTGCTAGGCTCATAATGGAGATCAAAATTTGTTTATCCTTAGTTTAACTTCAAAACGCCCCTGGAAGCGATCCTTGTCACTGTACATTATGTTCTCACCATACACTTTGCACTCGATACGGATCTCTTGGTTATAGGTTACGTTGTTGAACTGAATGGCCACCAAAGGCTGTAGGTATTGTGGGTGTAGGAGCTTGCCGTAGTAAGGATAATACTGGAGAGGGAAGCCTTCACCAATGCCAAAGTAGTCCACTCGCCCAATCAAATATTCTTCTTCTTTTTTCTATATATGTTTGAGAGATTACAAGATAACATTTTTATCCAGTTTCCTTATTTGCCAAATCCCATCCACTACTATAGCTACAGTACTCACCTCCCCTATAACCGGTCAGCTGCTAAAAGGAAAATTGCTAACTACCGTCTTCTGCATACATGACATTACATATGACAATGGCTTTGATTGACTGTGATGAACAAAGACAATTTTGCTTTCTGGTATTCCTGGCTTTTTATTTTTATATATTTCAATCAGTGCAATGATACAAGATGTTATCTTGTTGGATAAAAATTCACGTATCATCATCAAATATCAAATATAAATTAAAGTGATTTCCAAAAAATCTTAAATATTCTGACCTTGAAAATTATATATCATGATGATTAGAGGTTTGTTGACAGTGCTGTGATTACAATGAAGGGATTTTACCTACCCTAGTTGCGCAGTGGATAGGTATCAAATTAGGTTGGGCTTTGACCTTGACCTCCTCTGGGATACTCTCATTGGACTGTAGGGGCTAGAAACAATCACAAGTAAGATTAATGTGACTTTAAGTGTAGTGAAGTGCAGTATGTCGTATCTAAGGATAGCTGTCTTTAGAATATCTACAGTTTGTTTTCACAATTTTATAAACCAAAATGTTTGTAACATTATGGAAATCCAGCAAACCTACCTTTGGTTTAAAATTCACAATTCTATTGAGTTTGACAATCAGACAAGGTGTTCCATCTTTGAAGCCAAAATACGGATCTTCAGTGCCTGAGCAAGGCCCAAGAGTATTCCTTGGGAATCGGCATGCCTTCCTAATACCTACTTCACTATCCAGATCTCCCCGGTTCTTATAGGTGTCTGGTTCCACTAAGTGGAAAAGGATAAAAGGATGACAAGAGACACAAAAAGCCACAAACACATCGACCCTGGAACTAATCTGGCACTGTATCATGTCTGTGATGCATCATTCTAGGCAAAGTGTTCAGTGTTCCGATATGTCTGTCCTCCGAAATCCGGTTTGCCTTTGATTTATATGATCTACACAATAGATATAACTCTCCCTAGATATAGTCACCGCTTAAAAGCAAATACTGAATATATAATTTCATTTTTGGTTAAGAGTTAATGTTAGGGGGTTACAATAATGATATAATAGTAGTTTATGATGACAATTATTCAGTCACTTTATGTGATTTCAGTCAATAGTAGTGGTGCTCTTTGCACCTTATGTTGTACTCATTTTACCTCCATCTGCAATTTATGAAATTTCTTTCAGGCTAAAAGGTTATAAAGATAAAACATGAAGTACAAATACATGAGGCCACTTATATATAGATATTATATGCTACTATACCTCCACAGTCCTCAAATTTCAGTAAGTCACGCTGGGGTTCCTCATTGTAAGCCTTCAGGAACTCTTGTAAGGACTTTATGGATTTAATATATGTAGTTGGGTCATCCAAACTGAAATAAATCTCTGATTTCTCTGACCGAGGGCAATGAGTAAGTCCTGCACACCAATAACATCAGAATTAACAAAATCTTAGACATTCCTAAAAATAATGTTACTTTATTGTCTCAGAGTCTAAGTTTGATGAAGCATAAACAAAATCAGGTTGTGGTTTAGTGAGGGTCTGCACTGGGAGTTGGGATTTTGGGAGCTAGAAGTATAATTACTAACATCATACACCTGACCCTGTTGTCTCATAAACATTTAAGTTATTCAAGGTATCCATCCTCTTTTTTTTTTTCTCTCTGGAGAAGCCAGCTTATGTCGTGACTCTTACCCAGAGTCTGCTGTGTTCTCTGAGTGGTGTACTGCAGATTCACTGTAGTGTTCTAAACTGGAAACATGAAATGGCTACTAAATGCTAAAAATAAAGTAATAAATGATAAAAAAGCATGATATAAAAACAATGATATGATATATGATAAATGATATAAAAACACAAATGTGAAAATAAGATAGCCTAGTAAGCCTAGGCTAAGGGTAGCCTAGTGTTAGGCCTAGTGGTAAAGGTGTTGGACTACTGATGGAAAGGTTGGGTGTTCAAATCCAAGGTCCACCAAACTGCCTCTGCTGGGCCCCTGAGCAAGGCCCTTAAAGTGTAAGTTGTAAAAATGTAAGTTGCTCTGGATAAGAGCATCTGCCAAGTGCCGTTAATGTAAGATGTGCATTGTACTGACGTGACCATAGGCACTAAGCACTACTGCTATTTTTAAATGGTTTTAACTTGCCAATGTGCTGAAACTGTAACTAACTGAAACTAGCAGAGTTATCTGTTAACAGCTTATATAATATGCAGATAGACCAGCATTTCATCTTCTAAATGAATAATTTTTTTAATAGAATATTCAGGTTTGTGTTGGCTCGCTTTCTTGATTTTTCATATTCTTTTATACAAATAATATTAAATGACTGCCTTCACAAATCCAGCCTGCATTCTCCGATACTGAATATGAACATCCACATGACTGAATGTTTGTTATTTGCACTATGCATAATTCACATATCTGGAGAATTCAGCAATGTAACTGACCGAGTAGCCAAAGTGAACCCATACACCAGACCACCAGACTTCCAGCTCCTGACTGCTACTAACCATGAGGCTAAAATTCTAGTACACTATTTTGCAAATATATTAGCTCATGAATGTACATAGGGGAAACATGTTATATATTAAAACCCCTATAACCTGTCCTGACTGAGGAATCTATTTTTTTCAGAGATTGGAGTGTGGATTTGATTAAACTCATATGTCCTAATTATACATGTGTTAAAGGCTCCTTCTAAAGGTGATAGAAGACCTGTAACAAGAGAACGTTTACCTGGAGGAGTAATTCTGTCCTGCCAGGTGGGTTTGTAGTTGCTCAGGGTGAGAAGAAGTGCCTGGATGGTGCCAATGAAGATTCCAGCCAGGAAGCCATAAAAGATAAAATAGAACAGCAGGATTTTTCCTGCCAGGAGACAGACAACAGTTTGTAAGAACTGTTCATCAGCCCCGCCTGTATTACTGTATAATACAGTCTTACTACAGACTTCTAAAAAATCTACAAAATTCTTATTTGTATTTATTTAAAAGTCATTCACAGGATCATTAAAATTTACAGCACTCACTGTAAAAAAGTCTCATATCATTTTCAACTTTTAAAGTCAGAAAACAAGCATTACAATTCAACTGAAAAACAATTAGAAATGTTGAGAGGAAAAAAAAAAGACAAAGAAAAAACTAACTATAACCTGGTGGCTTAAATGTGCACATCCATTTATAATGGGGCATGTGACCGAGCTCCAATCACAATCAAACTCGTGTTCTTAAGTAATTATCATCATTCACTGTCATCACTGGAGTGATTCAGACATGATGACAGCTTCATGATTTCATCCACTGTGTATTTTTCTGTAATTGTCGCCAGTCTGACAGCAGACAGCACAAAGTAATCAATGAGCTGTTATAGTTGGCTCTAGCAGATGTCGGATGACCGCTGGTGAAACATTAGATGAGCAGTTTCAATCCCAGCACCCCAAAGAGAAGGCCTATCACCTTGAGTCACCTTGGACATTGATGCATTTTTAACCCTTTTCTTTATGGAGCATGCAATAACATGCAAATTAAACAACTTGCACATTTTATGTCAGACATAAAGAACTGTTTCACTGTAGACTGTCATATGTTTGTTATCACGTTTTGCTGAGCTGTGATTTCATGTGCCATGGTTTCATGTCTTCATCAAACACTTTATCTATATTAATACTGCAAGTAATTAATGCACCTAGATCACTTTTTGAAAAGTGAGATAACTGTCTTCCATTAAAGTGATCAGTTATCTTCATGACCTTTCTGCCCACAGACACATTGCATCTGGTTGTGAATAACACATCTAACTGTCAGAATGTCATGCGCTGTCACCATAAAGCCTGGAAACAAAAAAGGCGATAGAATCCTTTAGTTGTGCCCTGAGGAGAGAAACGGACAGCCAAGACAGTCAACATACATTTGGGTGAATTATTAAAATGACTGTTACTTTTTTTTAATTCATTTAAAGTCATGACTTTATAATCTGCACATGCTGCTCATCACAGAAGTCCGTCGTGCGTTTGCTGCAAAGTCAAATCTAACAGGTTGCTTCGTGACCAGACAGCAGACAGAGAGATTAAACCCGACACAGTGTCTACGCTCGGGAGGAAAAACACACGTTAAACAAATGCCATAATCCTGAAACATCTGTAAGCAGAAATTCTTCTAAATGTAATCTTACCCCAACTACCACCGGTGCGTCCGAGAAACTCCCTCGTATCAGAATTCCACACAAACTTCTTCCATCCTCCATCATCTTTATTTTGAGCAGGCATTTTGTTTTTGCTTTAACTCCCTACTGCTGTGAGTGATCTTGCTCCTTTCTGGCTTGAATCAGCACAACGCCCTTGGATGGAGCTCACCACCCCAAACACACGGAGCGGTACCCAGGTCTCTCCAAGGTGCCCCGCGCGTTTTATCCTTCACGGCACGGAGACACGCCTACAGCTCCCCGTGAGCATCCACAGAGTCTCTGGCCAATCAGAAAGAAAAAAATCAACCTACGCAACGTTTACGTGGAGGACTCAGTTAGGGAGGGACGCGTTTTACTACGGTTCTGCGTCGGCAAGAGGAGACGCAGATCTGTCCTTGTAGTCGGCGCATAGCTCATGACGTCCATACAACATGCAACGTGATGATGATGTCTGATGCTGCTGCGTTGAGGGAGATCAGGGGTTCAGTTTAGCAGCTCAATTAGCCAAAGAACCAAAGAGCAAATTGTATGAGCTGACATAGGTGTGTGATGAGATTCATTTCTTTACTATAATAACTAGAATTATGCTTTTGCAGCTTTTGCATGAAAATGCATTCAAACAGTGACACTCATAATGTAGTAAATATTAATGAAAAGAAGTCAAATACAAAAACAAACAAATCGACTTTATGACTCTACATAGAAAAAGCATCTTCCTAAAAACATTATTGTCAGGTTTTTATGGTTAATTACACTTAGGTGCACTGAATAATCTGCAGCACTTCTCACACCATAAATAAAGATTTATTTTTTTACTTTTTGTTTAATTAAAATTTTGTAATAATTCTGTATAATTTGTTTTGTATAATAATGTTTTCTGCATATTATTTGCATTCTGTTCAACACCTTATCCTATTATTCAAGTTTGCTTTCACATCTTCACACTGACAGCCCAGAACACATCTGTCCACCAGAGGCCACTATTACTGGAGTTCTAACCTGTGATAATCCCTCATTTCTCCCAAAATAATTTCTGCCTATATAAGCAGCATACACTCTGAACATCTGTGTATTTTCAAACAGCTTTTGAGAGAAGGTGAGAAGGTCTTGCATACAGTCAGCATTTCAGTTTATCCCAAATGCATGCAAGGCTCAGTCCAGACCACTTGAGTTCTTCATCAATCAAGTTTTATTGAATCTCACTTTTGAATTTCGCAATAGGATAAGACAGGTGTAGACAAGAAAATCGGAACAATATACACCTTTTTAAAATAATTTTTCTGTCCAGATCCTGTTTCTTTCTTTTGAAAACTCATCAAGCTTGCCTTTATGGCTTAAGGTTTTTGTCTCCAAATGCCTTTTGAATTTTAATGTTTTCATGCCGAAATAATTCACTACACAATATGCACAGTGGCTTGCACAAATCACTGTTGTCTGGGTCATATTGTCAATGTTTCCATGTTTTTGAGGATGAGACTTTTTTGTTATCATTTTTAAATTTTACATTTTTTTTAATATTTGTAGATATTCATTTGATCAATCAATCAATCAATCAATCAATCAATCAATCTATCTATCTATCTATCTATCTATCTATCTATCTATCTATCTATCTATCTATCTATCTATCTATCTATCTAGAGGTGGACTAGTGATGGTATGAAGAGGAATATCTTTGGAGGATTGCATAGATCATCATGTCCTAGCCAACAGTACTGTTCAACAGTCCTGAGAATCCCCAGGACACCAGCTGCCATCTCATTGCATGAGATAGATAGATAGATAGATAGATAGATAGATAGATAGATAGATAGATAGATAGATAGATAGATAGATAGATAGATAGATAGATAGATAGATAGATAGATAGATAGAGGTGGGCTAGTGATGGTATGAAGAGGAATATCATCATGTCCTAGCCAACAGTACTGTTACTGCTGTTCTGGGAGAATCCCCAGGACACCAGCTGCCATCTCATTGCATGAGTATCACATAATTTTTCCTTTGAAAATATCCAGCCCTCAGTGGGTTGATGGTTTTGCTTTCTACTGCCCATTTCACATCATTTTGTTCTCAACAAATTACATAATGTTATATAATGACGATTTTTAACTTTAATATTGTATTTGTGTGATTTAAGTGTTCCATGACTCTTCTGAGCAGTATATTGTCATAACATGAACATACATTTCACATCCTAAAGATAGAGGAACTAGTTCAAGCCTAAAAAAACACAAAAGAATAAATCAATAGCTTGTTAATGTCAGCTGTTTGAAGTTATTGCAAGCAAGGGATATGGGGATATGATTTTTAAATTTAATTTATTTAAGAGACCTTAAATATAAGTATGTTTTGTTACATCTTCTCATATAAGGTGCTTCAAACCCCATCATAATGTTTCAAACTGTTTAACATGTCTAGGTGTAAATATAAGGAAATTAAAGCTGACATGCTGATCTATCATCTCATTTTTGTCGTTTGATCTAAAATCACAGTGTCTCTAGTTTAAAGCAAAAACAAAAGAACTGGCCTTAGCGTTCCAATACTTGGAAGGGACTCTAAAATACAGCAGCTATCTTCACTGTAAAAAAAAATGAAATAAAAAAAAAAAACATCTTGTCAGAGTTTTTCCTGCCTTTAATGTGATATTGCAAACAACAAAATTCAACTGAAAAACAAAAAAATTAAATAAAAATTAAATAATTTACATCCTGGTTGAACGAGGCTACATACACTTTTATAATGTGAGTGAGCTCAGAATTTGCTTTTTCTGACAGTCTGGTTCTCAGTTGTCTGAGTTGTGTGTGTGTGTGTGTGTGTGTGTGTGTGTGTGTGTGTGTGTGTGTGTGTTGGGTGGGGGTGGGGGTCATGCGTAAGTCATATCTGACATCATGGCAGAATTTGCTGAGTCACTGCTTCCATTTTCACAGCAACTACATCTGGGTAAGTGATGGACATGGGAGTCTTAAGAGCTCAGGTAATATTTATCCCTGGCACTGGCATCATTGCATCATTGCATCATTCTCTGAATTACATAAAGGCTAAATTTAGCTAACATTCCCCAATTGCATAATTTTATAGTGTTTAAAAGTATGTTATGCTTGTTTAGTTTAAGCATGTCAGGTAGCAGTTAGCTATCAGGTGTATTACATTATATAAATTTGCTTCGAAAAGGCATTTTCTCCCTTTTTGTCTCATTAATAGGTCATTTTGTGATTTATGATTGTCAGTATACTGGCCCACATACTGTAAATGGAACCAAACTTATAAAATTAAGCATCTTAAAGTGCTAAAGTACTAGTACTTTAACTAATATTATTCTGTAATTATGGGTGGAAAATACTTGAGTCAAACAAACAATCACAAATTGAACATGATGATGAACATTTCTGGCCTTATATCAGTAAAATGTTTAGGTATCCTGGAGTAAGCAGAAATGCATATAAATGGAGGTGTCCTTCCCAGAAGGCATGAAGCCTATCTAATTTAAAAACACATTTTGTAGGTAAGTGCAGCTATATTTAACTAAGGCGGACTGTTTTTAATTCCAATAGCTAATAGAATTTATGGGATATTTCATATTAATTCAATGTCAGACTACTGAGCAGCAGAATATTTAACATATGACAAGTAGTTGCTTTTTGGAATTAGAGTTACCTTTCACATGAAAAATTACATTAAATTATTTAATTAAATGAGCTAAAAATATTCAAATTCTTGAACACAAATCATCAATCAAAGAAGTACACACTGTATGTAATCCTGAAGGAATCTTAACACCTTTTTTGGCAAGTCTGGAAAACTCCAATGACAGATGTTTATACAGTATGAATGAATATAAAAAAATCCACTGTAGTATGATTTGAGATATAAGTTTAGCTGACTGGGATGAACCTTATATTATAGGTTTTACTTCCACAAGACTTCCAACATGATACATACAGTACAGTATATCTCCTCTTTTTAAATGCCATGAATGTGTTTGGAACAGTGTTTTTAACAGTGGATGACCAGATGAGAGGGATGCTGGTGAAGGTCGACTTTGTAAATTAAAAGAATACCAGTGTGCACAAAATCAAGGTCATCTCAGGTTTTCCTGCAGTGGGAAGGTTTCTCAATAATAAATCAAAGTGCTGCATGATAAGATAAGATAAGATAAGATAAGATAAGATAAGATAAGCACATGTTTAAAATACTTTGTTATTGTTTATTATTGCAGTGAAACAGTAATAAATGTGTATTATGGTGACTGGTTCACTGGGAGCAGCTTTGATTGTAAAGTCTAATATCAGCAGGGATATGCTATGTATATGATATGCTATGTATAGCATTAGCAGATATTAAGGGGGAAGCCCTATATTGTATTAATCTTAGTTATGTCCTAAATGGAAAGCACATCTTATTATACATTATAAGCACAATTACACAGAAACAGTACTAGCTGCATTATCCAGTAGTTTCTAAATGTCTCCATACTACTTCAAATACAGTAAAAGAAAAAACTCCATTAGCACTTTAGCAAATATGCTTTCTTGTCCATCAGCTGTGTCTGACATCGATTTTAAATACAAGAATAATATACTCCCACACTCAACACTGGCTGATGGGTTTCTGCACAAGGCATCAGAAATGCAAATGAAAATAGAACTGCAATTCTCTTGTATTCTATTATTTTGGCAAGATCCATTCACAGTGAATTTGCAAATGGGATAATTGCTATTTATATTATAACTTGTAAGACATCGGAAATGCAATTTAAAATCTACCTTGAGTTTTCCTTTTTCCAAACTTGGAAGACTATATATGTTGTTCAAGCAAAAATAAAAAACAGTAATTTAAATTCAAATACAATTTACAATTTAGTTTAGAAAATTTTCCTATCACACAGAACTCCTGACACCTTTCTCCACCCACTCCAACCTGCCTGCACTCGCTTCTTTACTTCTTTCCCACTCTCTCCATTACTCTGGACTGTTGACCCCAAGTACTTAAACTCCTGTACCTTCTTCACCTCTTCACCCTGTAACCTTACTGTTCCACTTCCCTCCCTTTCATTCACACACATGTACTCAGTCTTACTACGACTGACTTTCATTCCTCTTCTCTCCAGCGCAAACCTCCACCTCTCCAGGTTTTCCTCCACCTGCTCCCTGCTCTCACTACAGATCACAATGTCATCTGCAAACATCATCGTCCAAGGAGACTCCTGTCTGACCTCCTCTGACAACTGGTCCATCACTATAGCAAACAGGAAGGGGCTCAGAGCCGATCCCTGATGCAGTCCCACCTCCACTGTGAACTCCTCTGTCTGACCTACAGCACACCTCACCACTGTCCTGCTCCTCTCATACATGTCCTGCACCACTCTGACATACTTCTCTGCTACTCCTGACTTCCTCATACAGTACCACAGCTCTTCTCTTGGCACCCTGTCATACGCTTTCTCTAAGTCTACAAACACACAGTGCAACTCCCTCTGACCATCCCTATACTTCTCCATCAACATTCTCAGAGCAAAAATTGCATCTGTTGTGCTCTTTCTGGGCATGAAGCCATACTGCTGCTCACAAATTTCCACCACCTTCCTTAACCTAGCTTCCACTACTCTTTCCCACAACTTCATTGTATGGCTCATCAACTTTATCCCCCTATAGTTGCTGCAACTCTGCACGTCACCCTTATTCTTAAAGATCGGCACTAACACACTCCTTCTCCATTCCTCAGGCATCCTCTCACTTTCTAATACCCTGTTGAACAAACTAGTTAAAAATTCCACTGCTGCCTCTCCTAGACACTTCCAGACCTCTACCGGGATGTCGTCAGGACCAACTGCCTTTCCACTTTTTATCCTCTTCAAAGCCTTCCTGACTTCATCCTTTCTAATCTTATCTACTTCCTGTTCCACAAAGTTCACCCCTTCTACTCTTTTTTCCCTCTGATTTTCCTCATTCATCAGCTCCTCAAAATATTCCTTCCATCTCCTCTGTACACTCTCCTCACTTGTGAGCACCCTTCCATCTCTATCCTTAATAATTCTAACTTGCTGCACATCCTTCCCATCTCGATCCCTCTGTCTAGCTAACCTGTACAAGTCCTTCTCTCCTTCTCTAGTGTCTAACCTAGTGTACAACTCATCATATGCCTTCTGCTTGGCCTTAGACACCTCCCTCTTCACTCTGCGCTGTAACTCCTTGTATTCCTGCCTATTCTCTTCAGTCCTGTCCATATCCCACTTCTTCTTGGCTAATCTCTTCCTCTGGATACTATCCTGAACTTCCTCATTCCACCACCAAGTCTCCTTATCTTCTTTCCTCCTTCCAGATGACACACCCAGCACCTTTCTCCCTGTCTCCCTGATCACTTCTGCTGTATAATCTAGAAAATACTTCCATAGTTCAGTCCAATTTTTTGTTCCTTTTTGTCTTTTCTTTAATTATTTTTTTTTAGATTCCAGGATACAGAACATGCTTTGGTTCTGCCAAGGCAAATATTGTTGTCAGTATTCACGTATGTAAACTTATACATTTATTCCTTTTTTTTTTTGTGCTTCTGCTATACAGAGAACTTACAGAGTCGTTACTTATACTATACATGTAGCCTTTTTGAAGAAATCTCTCTTTTCTTGTCAGTACTGAGTGTCATATTTCAATCACTTTGTCCTACAGTAAGCACCATGCAATATTTCACATGTTCTTATATTAGTGGTGAGTGATGGTAAGAGAAACCAAACCGACATTGAAAAAACTTGCAGGATGACCTGAAAGCATCAGAGACAAAAGTTGCACAATGAACAATAAGAAATAAACTTCACAATCATCTCTGTTGCTACAAACCACAAAAACAATCTCTGCTAAACAAAACATGTGCGTCTTAAAGCATTTAGACACATCTTAACTCTTTGGAACAGACAGACAATTAGAGAATATTTAAATATATAAAAAAATTCATGTTTCACTGATGATGTGCTGGAATTTATTAGATTAAATTTTTTTATCTTATTAGCCTAATCTGGTGAGAAGGTTAATGGTTGATGGGACGCTTGGAGAGGATCAACAAGAAAGTTACCCCAATCATGCTGCTATACTTCAAAATTTCCAGTTTCCTGATCTGAGTTGTATTAAAATGTTATGGCAGATTTTACAATTCAATCAGGGGGAACCTCATAAGCTCAGGGAATAGAAGATGAGGTGAAAGTTGCCAAGAGGTGAAAATTAACCGAAATGAATCCACAATGCTGTGAAAACCTCATAACATTTTACCATAGACATCTCAAAGCTGTAACTGCCATCAACAGCTTTAGCAAAATAGCTATATAATAATAATTAATCTCATTTAATTAATTAATAATTTCTTATTTAAAAAGAAAACATCTTTTTATAAATTTTTTTACATACATGTGTAGTACAGAATATGTAGAGTAAGTTAAAAGACATAAGTTGTGTAAACATGACATGGATGTTGGCACTGTAAGTATAATAAATATGTAACAAATAAAATAAATAAAGTGTTTGAATATTTATTGCCCCTCAGTATAAATACTCAACCATATGCTCATCTGAAGATGCTTTTTATTATTTTTCACTGTAAGAAGATAATGTTAGTAATGTAGTAATATAAAATATATTCTATTATATTCAGCCCCAACACTATTTATAGTGCTGAGCAGTCATGATGATATCACAGAGCTCACGATTTTTAGAATTTGCTACATGACTTAAAAGCTCTCACACATCAGGGCAAAATGCTTAACTCATTTATCATCACAGGCAGACACGTGATCAGCTCTCTCTGGAAACAGTGTGTCTAAGTGTGTGTGCTTGTCTGTGTGTCTGTACGTGTGTTTGTTTTTGTGTGTGTATGTATGTATCTGTGTGTGTGCGTGAGTATGTGTGTGTGTGCATGTGTGTGAGTGCAAGTGTGTGCACGTGTGTGTGTGTGTTTGTGTGCGTGTCTGTGTTTGTGTGTATGTGTGTGTATGTGTTTGTGTCTGTGTGTTTGTGTGTGTGTGTTTGTGTGTATGTGTGTTTGTGTGTGTGCACATGTGTGTGCGTGTATGTGTGTGTGTTTGTGTGTATGTGTGTTTGTGTGTGTAAGTTTGTGTGTGTGTGCACGTGTGTGTGCGCATGTGTGTGTATGTGTGTGTATGTGTGTCTGTGTGTTTGTGTGTATGTGTATGTTTGTGTGTGTGTTTGTGTGTGTGTGCACATGTGTGCGTGTGATTGTGTGTTTGTGTTTGTGTGTGTGTGCACGTGTGTGTGTGTGAGTGTGTATGTGTGTGTTTGTGTGTATGTGTGTTTGTGTGTGTGTATGTATGTTTGAGTGTGTGTTTGTGTGTGTTTGTGTGTTTGTGTGGATGCGTGTTTGTGTGTGTGTATGTGTGTTTGTGTGTGTGTGTGTGTGTGTGTGTGTGTGTGTGTGTGTGTCTACTAAAATGAAAGTGCTGCTGTAGCATTACTACAGTTTGACCTTGAGACATAAGATGTTTGTGTTGCTGGGGAAATATTGCCAGCCACTGCACAAAAATGAACATTACCTTCTAAAATAAAACAAACCTACAAAACAATCTGTAATTGTCATTAGCACACATTCAGTATATGTGTTATGTATAAACTTGAACCAACATGTATCACACAGAGTAATATGACATGACCATATAAGAGATAAGGCAGTTATACAGCTTGGGCTCATACCCTGTATACTGTAACTGATAAGCAATAGAAACTCACATATACTGTAGGCAGGACAGTATAAGTAATAGGTGGATGAATAAGATGTATCTCTATTTATTATAATAAATAATGCCCTTTACATTATAATAAATTTGTCATTGTAGTTAACCTTACTATAATGCATATGGCTAGTGAAACATGCATGTTAGCATGTGTAAGCTCTTCTTTATACGTTACATTAACATGATCTGTAAGATGGATGTTAGTATCTGGATAGTGACCATTAATGCACACGGCAGTACTGTAAGCACTGTAACTGAATCAAACAGAACACCACAAAAGCAAGGATCACAGGCAAGTGTACAGTGCATTCCCATGAGGATAGCAAAAAGGAGAAAGTGTCTGCCCAGAGAATACATCACCAGTTTATTTTTAAAAAGCACATGTATTCCTGGCATCTTTCTATAAACAAACCAGGACATGACTACATCTATAGATACTCAGTCTACTCTTATCACAATTCCTGTAACTGTAGTTTAACCTTATAACCTTATCGTTACCCGTTTGCCCAAGTGAAGGGCACTATGTACTCTGTAGGGAGTAGTGAAAAAGATTTCCTTTATTAAATAAAAGGGTTTAAGGGAAAAGGTGAGAGCAGTGTGCTCTGGGAGTGTGTAGACCCAGGTGTTGAGAAGCTGAGACAAGGTAGAGCCCAGAAAGTCATCATCGTTTATCTCCAGAGTCTCTGGGAAGAAAGGACAGAAGCATGTGAGTTTATTTGCCAAATGAATGAATTACCTCTAAAGACACGGTGCCCCATCACACTCTCCCTGTTTCTCATGGATGGTGAGGAGTTCTGATTGGTCTCTGACTTTAATGCACTTTAGCTGCTCCTTTCAGGACTCTGGTGATATGCAAGGTGCATTGGATTGCCTCCAGGAGGCAGTGGTGTGGGCTCCATCATCACAATATGCATTTTGAATCAATATTTTGTAGCCCAAATAAATAGCTTATAGGGATAAAAGCCTCATCTAAGCCAATCAGTCAGAAAGCTTTCCCAGGTTTTTAACTGGAAGGTCAACTATGTGGTTTGTTTCCTACAGTGGCAGAGAAGAAGAAAGACATAATAGGTGTCTGTTGGAAATGTGCCCTAAAATCTATAAAATTCTCTTATTTGTGATAAGTGCATATTAGTTGAAGGAAGAAAGTAATGAAATGCCTCTGGTTATAGGGGACTCCATCTTAAGGCATGTGACATTAGCTGGCAAGTTTTACACAAAGGTGCTGATGCAGTTAGTAAGAGTAACATTGCAGAGGGTGTGTAAATTAGCAATGTACAATTCAGTAATATGCTCTGACCTTATCTCAATGTGACATGGTGATGTATCTTACATGAGGTTATGCTAAACTAAACTGCTAAACTGCTGAATGTCAAGATGGTGCTCCAAAAAATAATGTGAGATTTACAGATACTTAGAGCAGATTTGAAGGCACAGATGAACTGTTAGGAAGCTAAAAATGATGGAGGTCAATTCTCTGGACCTTTCCTAGGTTTTCAGGAGCAAATTTTAGTAAGTAGACAACCTTCTGTTTTGTTGTGTCCAAATTTAGACCAGGCAGTTAGCTGTTCTTGCTAAAGAGACCCACCACGCTTGTGTCATTGGCGAACCTGGATCTGGATTCAGCTGTGCATTGCTGTCAGGAAGTCTAGCAATTCAACACAGAAATGACAGTTGAGAGGATTTCCCACCCGTTTGCTGTTTATACTTCACTGTATTCCCAACACAGTCTGGATTGTCTGGACCATTCATCATTACTGAGGTCCACGTCTTAAACACATGGATGGTGGAGGTGTTATCTACCTTTTGCATGCACATTGTATGCCTCTCTCACTGTGATTGATGGCTGTGCTCTTTTTCATTTTAGCTTCCAAGACCCTTGGTTTCATAATTTGCAGCTGAAAAGATAGACCTACATTTGATATTCATTTGGCTCAGAATTCATATCACTATTCTCCCACCAAAGGGACAGTAAGTAATCTCTATTGTGGTGTATTGTTTCATTTAGTAATTGCATTAACTTTGTCATCTTGAGATATGACCCATGACCCTCTTTTCCCCAGACATCTCTAAAGCCTGATTCAAGGGCTCTGGTGACAGCGGCTGGAGTCAATAATGACGGAGGTGACGATGGCAGAGAAAAAGATGATATGTGGAAGAACCTTGACAGGAACCAGGCTCAGAAGGGAGCCTTAACCTCTTTTGGGTGACACTGGACAGTAAATAATGTAAATATAAATAATGTAATTTCTACAACAGTCTATAACAGTGCAACTGAGAGTTCCTGGGGAACTAATGCACAAACCAATCATGCACTCAAAGCACAGGTTCTTATCAAATATGAACTATGTGTCTCAAATATGAACTATAATCTCTTTTCCTTCTAAGGCTTATTGACAAACTTCTGACATTTGTTTATGGACTAGCTTTCTACAAAGAACATGCATATGATTATATTTGAACATGTGTTTACTTTCTTGGAGCACATTAGCCATTTTTTCTTTACATCTCTAGTCTTTCTTTCCTTAAGATGGTCTTTCTCATCCCTAAGTGTGCTACATGTATCCCTGACTTGTTCTTTCCACCTTCCATATATGTTGATGGATTTATTCTCCTTCTGAGAAACCTCTTATTGCATTTTGAGGTTAACTAAGTGCTGTGGACATTGGTGAGGTGCTGCTCGACATTGCATCTTTTACCGCAAATGAGACAAATATCCTTTTCATTTACATTCATGAAAAATTATTCCCACACGTGATGAAAATAGTATTGTTTTTGTCTTTTACTAGTCTGGCTGTTTTTGTGGTCATTGTCAGGTCCTGCAGTCTGCTGGCCAGCCTGCAGCATCACTGACGTAACCACACTTGACAGAATTGTAACTCACTTAATTGACAGCTATCAATCATTTTGCTTCGAAAAGGGACTGTGAATTTGATTAGGATGAAATGAATTTATTTAATTTGTTTTATCAATTTTGTACACACTTTATGAACCTTTAAGTGAGCTACTCAGAAGTGGGTGGAGCTTTATTTGCTGAGCTGCTATGCTAGTAAATGTTAATTATGGTACAGTTCTCAATGGTGTCATGTACCAGCACAGCTGTGAACCAGGTAAGCCTCTTCTCCAACATCTTCTCTGACCACATGGTGCCACAGCTGATCATGCTTCGTCTTCTCTTCTTCTTGGACAGCCACTGCTCTTTACTGAACTCTCTGCCATGTTGGCGGTATGTTTTCTCTTTAACTACTTTGGCTTAATGAAATAATGGAGCATACAGATGTTTTTCATTCCCAATCTTTCTAATTAGCTATAGTGGGGTTTTGCTTGTAAACAAATTTATCTCTATGCTATATCAGCTCAAATGAATGTGAATTTGTAACACAACCACACTCTAAAAAATAAAACGCTGGCTCAAATTAAAAAAATTAAGGTAACAATTTGCATGCATCTTTTTAAGTAGCTTCAACTCAGTCATTATTAAGTAGATATCATGAACCTTTTATAGTTAGACCAATCCAATTTGTTTAGTACAACCAACATGATTGGACTTAACCTCTAAGAGCTTAGTTAAGTTGAAACAACTTAATTTTAATAAAGTTTTGCTGATATTAAGTGGTCACATTACGTAATTTAAGCTATTCTAACTTCTTTATTTTAATTCCATTCTACATATTCATTCATTCACTCATCTTCTACCGCTTATCCGAACTACCTCGGGTCACGGGGAGCCTGTGCCTCAGGCGTCTCAGGCGTCATCGGGCATCAAGGCAGGATACACCCTGGACGGAGTGCCAACCCATCACAGGGCACACGCACTCATTCACTCACGCAATCACACACTAGGGACAATTTTCCAGAGATGCCAATCAACCTACCATGCATGTCTTTGGACCGGGGGAGGAAACCGGAGTACCCGGAGGAAACCCCCAAGGCACGGGGAGAACATGCAAACTCCACACACACAAGGTGGAGGCGGGAATCGAACCCCGACCCTGGAGGTGTGAGGCAAACGTGCTAACCACTAAGCCACCATGCCCCACTTCTACATAGATATGACCATGCAAATTGTTACCTTAATTCTTTTGAGTATAAGCAACTTATTTCACTTCAGTCAGGAGAAATAACACAACAATTCCAGTTTTATGATGAAACTAGTTTATTATAAAAACTAATGTAACTTATATACAAAAAGGTTTTAACAATGCTTTGACAAAAAGATAATTATCCAGGACTAAAGTATTTTTCAAGTAAAGAATCAAGTATTTTTCTTAGTAACCTGGTAGGTACATATCAGAAAAAAATTAAATAAAATAATAATAATAAATCACAGGGAACGTGAAAAATGAATTCCAACAGCAGACACAATTGCCAGATTATTGGGTCCACCTAGCTGAAACTAAAGGTTTTCTTCCTTTTTTATATATACATTATTGCAAAGTATAAAATTTTACCTTCATCACATAAACTACAGCACCCATAAAGTCTCAAACAAATACAACACTGTAACCCTTCATGTAAAAAATTGTCAAAATTAAAGCTGCTGTACATGTATGCACAACAAAACTTTTACATGAAACATTTCAGGAAGACAACAGTTTATTGTTTAAATACATTACCTTGGGGCTAGCTTTCAGACCATCCAGCTCAAGAATTATTCTCTGAAACACCTCAAAAGTATTTTTTAGTTCCTTTGGGTAGCTGATGTTGAGAGCATACAGTATATCAGCCCCATTAGCAGGTCACAGGCTCTGTATACATTCAGGTCTTGCAGAACTTCAGATCCCTCAATAATAATACTGGCGCTGGCTGGGTCAAAATTTGTGGCACCTCATCATCCTAAGTAGATCAAAATCAATGTCAGTGTTTTAAGTCATATTTAAAAATGAGTAATACAAAGTACAATGTATTTGAGTGTAAGTGTCTGATTTACATACCAAGTGCTCTTTAAAGAGATCTTCCTCCTATTCTCCAAGATATACTATTAAGGAATGTATAGCAGTCTCTCTCCTCCTTTCCATGTATGTATGTATGTATGTATGTATGTATGTATGTATGTATGTAGGTATGTATGTAGGTATGTATGTATGTATGTATGTATGTATGTAGGTATGTATGTATGTATGTATGTATGTAGGTATGTATGTATGTATGTAGGTATGGTTGTAGGTATGTATGTATGTATGTATGTATGTATGTATGTATGTAGGTATGTTTGTAGGTATGTATGTATGTGTGTGTGTGTATGTAAGTATTCATAAACCCAGTGTAAACTTTAAATTCGGACGACACTAAACATGTTCGATGGCAATTAATATCATTCAGCTGCCACTGTAAACAAAACAAAGTCTATTTTGAAGACACTAGCTAGCTAAACGTCTATTAACTTTAGAATCGATGAATTAGCTTAGGTCAAACTGTCTTTTCAGTTTAGTGTGTGACAACAACGATTTACTTAAGTAAAGTTGGCCGCATATTCATATTTAGGTTTATATGTATTTTGTCCACCGCGGATTAAAGCTGATTTTGAGGGAAAACGCGGTTGTAGCTGCCTCTTTACATTACTACGATACATAGGTATCTATACACTAGATGTCACATTGGGGTCCTAAAAATGTGTCAAAACCGCCGCCATCTTTGTACGGTGCTCCTTTACCTCAAATGCATGGACGATGCCGGACTTCTGTGCTGTATTTGGTTGTTCAAACGAAAGAAATCTAAAAACCAGACAGGAAGGGATTACATTTCACAAGTGAGAATGTGTTTTATGATATTGAATGTTAGGAAATTATATTTCTTGTTCCGTTGGTTTGTTTTAGTCCTTGGTTAACGACCGCAGCTAATCCATGCTAGTTACCCATTAGTTTTTTACAGGAAAACAGACAATGTTTGTAGATTCCGAAGCTTTTAATAAGGAAATTAAAAATTGACCCATGCTTTTTTGCTTAAAGGTGAAAACCCAACTTTATGTATGTGTTGTAAGATTCCCTTATCTGTCAAACATATTTTATTAGATTGTCCCGGACTTAACACAAGCAGAATGCTCTTTTATCAAGTTACTTCACTTAAAGACATATTTAATGACATTATGCCTAAAAAGGTTTTGGATTTTTTTATCGTATGTTAATTAAAATAAAAAATTGTATAATATGACTTGCTGTTTATATTTGTTTTGTTTTTATTGCATTTATATGATATTTGTGTTTTTGTAATTGAATTTTGCCATGAAAATAGCTTTTGATTGCTGACATGGCATTAAATAAAATAATCTGAATCTGAATCTGTTTGTAGATTCCCAAGTGATAAACAGAGACGAGTTGCAGTTGCAGCACTAAACACTTTTTTAAATGGTTAATTCAGGTGACAGTCCTGGAAAGATGTCACCAGTTAGGTTGGCAGTTCAGCCTCAAAGTGTTTTTTTTTATTTTTTTATTTGGTTTATGTGACTTTAGTACATACTTATTTAATGTGGCAAAAGTATTGCGGGAAAAGAATAAATAAAAGATTCAACAGTCTTTGGCACCTCAACTATCTAACTTTCACATTATGTTCCTCTCAAATTTGTGATTTGCTTCCACCTGCAAATTGCTTTGTGTATCATATTTAATAAACCAATACAATTTAAATGTTTAAACATGTAGTCACACCATTGTAGCAGTGTTACATGCAGTAGGCTATAAGGTAAGTAGTGATTGTTCATATGAAGTTTACTCAAGTGGAAGAATGTAAGTAATAAACTTACACCTACTAGCACTATGCATTATATTGTGAAAAAGTAGATTATCTTAATATCAAAACCTTAAATTTTCTCTGGACTTAATGAAAAATACATGTCTGACATTTGGAACGACCAAAAAAAAAACTAGAAATCGCATTCATGACGATTTATGGTGATTTTATTTCTTTGCCTACATTGACGCTAATGCATTAAGAGGAGGGGGTCCCCTGTACCAAGATGGCGGCTCAGTTGACGCATTCGCTCCAATGTACTGCCCTATACAAGGCGACATCTAGTGTATATATCTATGACTACGATAGAAAAGAGGTGATATTTGTGTAGTAACAGCGTTTAGCGCAAGAGTTATTGACTCGGGAAATTCGAATCTGTGAATATGCGGCCAACTTTACTTAAGTCAACGATTTTTTTGTGCATACAGTTGGTAGCTGCTGAGATTAAAACAAAGCAAAAATATTAACTTACCTACAGTATATAGCCTCCATTCTCCTGTATCTCTGGCTCCTAGTTGTCCCCCTCTGGCAGAAAAACAAGTCCGGGCAAATTCCGCTTTTAAATGATGGTCACTAGATATACAAGTTTCACCAACTTAATATTGTTCTGTTGTTACGTGAAGGTAAAAAAGTTTGTTCAAATTCGATATATAATTAAGTTACGACAGTATTCTTTATTTTAATTTTGAAAGACTTCTTAAAATGAGTTATCAACTCACCAATACAAGTACATATTACAAACTTAATTTTTTTTTATGCTGAAAATGTTGTAGAAATGTTTTAGGTTTTACAAACTAACCCCATGAATCATTTTTTTAGAGTGCATGTAAATAAACATCTCAATGAAACATGTCTTTGTGACAGTCAGAAATTTTATTACTGTGTTAAAAGGAACCTTTTATATGTGGTTACAAAATGTGTTCCTGAGAGCCAGAGTTCAATGAAATTTATGACCACATTTACAATGTTTGAAAATTCAGATCATTGCAATATTTGATTATAAAAATTCTAATTTATGAGAACATGTAGTTGCTATACTGTAAATATTCAGTCTTATTTCAGCAGTCATTACCTAGAACATAAAATGAATGGTGCAGTTCTCCATGCTTGTGATATTTGCAGTAAGAAACTGAAACAATTAAATAACATTTATTGTTACAATTCTCTATTCATTTAACATTTCACGCTGTTTCATTTAATCCATTTTGGCATCCAGTAAATCCTGTTCCTTTCAGCTTCAGGACCGTTGCACTTCATCTTCTTTCTGCTTTAACTGCTGATTGTACCTATGACTGAGAGATTCATCTCTAAATAAAGGTAAACACATATGCAGCTACATAGCATTTAACATGATTTTACGTTCATATTTTACAGATGTTAGTAGATTCACATAGTAGTTTCACCAATATACATTAAATATCTATTTTTTGGTTGATGTTAGTTGTTAAATTTCATATTCTAAATAGTCCCTTTTTCGACCTAACATGCTCTTAATGGTTTGTACAGTCAGTGTTCAGGGGAAGACTAGAGTTGAATTTTACATTGCATTTTATTTATAGCGCACATTTATCAGTGGACACAAAACTTTACAGGCATTCTGGATATTGGGGGGAAAAAACATTATTCAGCAGAATGTGGTGTTTCCAAATGTCTTTATTTATTTATTTAGTCAGTCTGAATCTGTGTGAAGCACTATAC
Organism: Tachysurus vachellii; assembly: GCF_030014155.1. Lineage (NCBI taxonomy): Eukaryota > Metazoa > Chordata > Actinopteri > Siluriformes > Bagridae > Tachysurus > Tachysurus vachellii. The sequence goes on along the minus strand of NC_083483.1, from coordinate 4,416,335 downwards.
TGTTACTGGCCAATTATATAACTTGCCCGAAAAAAGTTGTACTTTATTTTTCAGCAGCGTGAATATTAATGTTTTTTTCTATGTCTCTCCTTCACAAATCTGCTGGAGGATCTAGCTGAAGACGAGACTTCCCCAGCAGCCTCATGGTTTCAGAGGCAGTGGTTAAGGTGCTGGGTTGTTGATTGGAAGATCAGGGATTTCCCAACAGGTCTTAATATCAGTTTAATCTTTTCATTTTCATTTAATATCAGTTTAATCTTTTCATGGTATTTGAAAGAAAATATTGACTGCCAGAGCTTTCACAAGGACCACCATCACCATCAGCCTGGACAGTACCCTTCCATCCAAAATATATAACAAATAAATACATGGTTAAATACTAAAAATGTCAATGCATGAGTTAAAGTAACCTCTAAAAAGGCAGGGCTGGAGAAACATGTCAGTTGTGGTGGATTGTTGCTGCTGCATTTTTTTCCCCAAATGAAATTTCTGAACACATCCCTCCAACACAGTATAGGCATATGTTAATATCAGGTATATACATCAAAAAATATAATAAAATAAAATGTTGATAAAATTTAAATACAATTTTATCCTTGCCATTTCTGCATTCACACTTACTTCCAGATTCTCAGAAGCTGGATGCTTCCACATAAGCCCAAGAAGAAGTTTACTGCAAAGAGTGCCCAGATTCTGGGAACGATCACCAGGCAGTAGCGTGACCAAATGAAGCCTAGAACAGAATTGAGAAGGCATGAGCATAGTAGGTCATTTTTAAATGTTGTGTATACAACTTCACAGATTTAATGTCTTCAAACCCTTAAGGATTACCATCACAAAGTTTAAGATATAATAATCATTTTAAAGAAGAAAAAAATGCAGCACTGTTTCTGTTACTATTTCTGTCCATGCACGAGGACAAATATACACTGAAGTGAGAAACTGAAACCTGTCACCCAGAACCTAAACTTCCAGAACACCATTTCCTGATGCACTACCTGTGGCTGTGATGACACACGACTGAGATAAACTCAGCTTTTCTGGTGGACGTGTCATATCAGAAAAACCAGCAAAAACCAAGCCCTGCAGAGAGATAAAGAAGACAGAAGATGAAAAGAGGGGAGGAATAAAGGTCTTAACATGAACCGACTTACTGAATACACTATATGGCCAAAAGTTTGGGAAGAGTTGACCATCACACCCATATCTGCTTTTTGAATATTCCAGATTTGGTCTCCCTTATAAGAGCTCTCCTCTGGAAAGGCTTTCCATTAGATTTCAGAGTGTAGCTGTGATGATTTCAGCCACAACTACATTGCATACAGGCACTGAAATTGATACTGAGGTCAGTGCTCTATGCAGGCCACTCTATGCAGGCTCTATGCAGGCCACAGGTTTGGGCCCCTTATTTCTACCGAAGGGAAATAAAGGACATTCTAGACAATTCACTGCTTCCAACTTTGTAGCAAAACTTTGGAAAAGACCTGTTACGACCGTCTAGGTGTCAGTCGCAACAGAATGTCTTAATACAGAGATGTTATAATTCACAATCTTTTATTCAATGGTTGACAAGGATTTTAGGCTTCAGGGGAGGACAAGGCCAAAATAATAAAACAGAACAATCCTACTCAAACACCTCTTACTAAACTGAAAAAATGAAAGAAAATAAAATACATTTCTTCTTACCTACAGTAACTCCCTCTCAAAAAACAATATGATAAAAGGTTTCCAAAATATCTGGCATCGCTCCCCCTACATCCATTGTCACCATGAGTTGGTATGTTTTGGATAAAGGTGTATAATGAAATTGGCTGCCTAACAAGTCAAAAACAGAGTCTGTAATCGGCATGGGTCAAGCACAAACAAATCTACCAGTTGAAATAATAAACATGGACCGAAACAAAACAAAACTCACAGACTCAACACACTCTTAACAGATGGGACAATCAAACATTACCGAAATGGGTTAACGTTCAGATAATATAGCATACAAATGGACAATGCAACACTAACAAAGCAACCACGATTGCACGAAAAGGCAAAGAGAGGCAAAGAGGCCTCAATCAAGGATCCAGGCAGTCCTTTTATCTGGAACAGATGGAGATGATAACCAATCAGAGCCTTTCTCATATTAACTCCGGGAACCGCCTTCCTGAAACACATACAGTATGACAGGTACAAGAAAACACCAGAGGGCAGCACAGAAATAAAACAAAAGACGGAAGGTCATAACAGACCACACGTGGGCATGTAGACAACTGTTCACAAGCTTTTGGCAATACAGTGTAAATAAGTAGGATGACATTTACCATTCAGGTTTCTGTACTTACAGTCATAGATATCAGCAGTGCAGTACACATAAATAAAGGACACAAACTATTAAAATCCTAGGAAGGAAGGATTTTGTGCAAAGCACCATTTTATTGCAATATAAAAGCATTACTCAAAATCATGTGATTATTAGCAGAAGATTTAGTTATATAGTCCCCCTAAGGAATAGTAATGCTAATAATTTTTTTTTGCTCTACACTGAAGACAATTGGGTTTGAGAACAAAAAAGTAGAAGAGGCGATACATAAGAAAGGGATAAAACAAGATAAAGACTATGAGGATCAGTGAGATCTTCATGGGGAAAACAATTATGTAGCTGGGAAATAAGCAAAAATTGGTCAGAGCCATTGCACAAGCTTTGGACACAGGCAATACCACAATCTGGACTGTCCTGCAAAAGGAGAAACTACTATTGTACCAAGGAAAACAACCAAAACGTTTGGTTTCTGACCAAATTCTGTTTATGACAGAAGCATTGATAGAACTGTGAAGAAATACTGTGATAGAATTATAATGTAAATCACATGGTGAAAACTATTTCAATTTTAGGCTGTGGCATAGTTTTACTTTTTATAACTTATTACTTTTTGTTTTGGTAATTCATCATTTTCTAAAATAAGATGCGTAGAAAAAAGGCATAAACTATAACAACAATAATAATAACACCATCAACAGCCAGTTCCCTAAGGATAAGGAAGCTGACAGACGGAGAAGTGCAGTTAAGTCATTACTAAAATAGCTATCTGCAAGGTAGCAAAATTCTATGAATAGTTGATAGCCTGAATATCAATTTCGAAAGAGAGAGTAGGGGAGACAGAGAGAGTGAGGGAGAGAGATTAGATTAAATATAGTTAGCTCACCCATTTAAAAACAGGGGCCCAGAAGAAAACTGTCTTTGGTCCTAAAAAAAACCCAGCAACAAAAACAATTAGTGTGTTTTTTGTCTGTATTCCTTGTGCATTAGGAATTACTGTGGCAAATAGCTGGTAAAATAAAAGATGGTAAGCCAAAGATAACCCCCTGGGGCTAAGTATTCTCAGTGGAAGACCAATCCTCACCTCTGGAGGCTTTTAGGGATTAAAGGACATAAATCACTTACAATCATTTGCATAAAATCATTACATGAGAGATGAACATATAGCACATTAACTCAAACGTGTAAGATTTTTCACTGACATTCTCAAAGCTATGTATATTGAATTGTAACAAAGTGAAAGATGAAAGTTGTTAGTCTATTTTCCCCTTACGATGTAAGTGGTATTGTTGAATTCAGTTTAGTTGGACAGTAGTTTTATTATATCTGGATGACTGTTTAACTTTTTAGTGAGCATAGTTCAACTTGGGCAGTAACCAAATTTTAGGCCACTAACAAATTTACGTGCAAAGCTCTTAGAAATAACAAAAACAGAATAATTTGTCTGCAGCTAAATAAAAAGTTTTAAATGTCTAATTATTTGTTTTGGAATAGAGCAAGGAACCACAAGACCTAAAACACTGACACTAACATGATTTGTTTCTAAGTGATGATGGGTAACATTGTTATTGTTATATTATTAATATTACAGAAAATAGGCAAGGCAGAATCAAACCAATGTCAGTGTTACAATGAGGGTAACTAACAACAGTGTCCTATTCAGTATTCAGCCTAAATGAGCCATCTGATTGGCTGACTATATGGGATGTAATAAGCACACAACCCCTTTGTGTTACTACCAAACATTCCTCTGTTTTCATTCTGACCTTTTAGCTAAGACTGACAAATAACATTGACGTGAATAACATCATCACAGAGGTGACTTTCTGTTATCTTCTGAAATCAATGCACTTTCGCAAATGTTATCTTTTCCACGTTTGCTCATGGCAGTGGATTGCAGCATGAAGTGACCATTAGTACTGTTTCATCAAGGTCACCTAAATATGTTCTATAGCCTACATCATATATATATGTTCTATAGTACACAGTATTTATATGTTCTATAGCACAAAGTATATATATTGCACATTATTATATATTCTAGGGCACACAGTATATATATTGTATATTATTATATGTTCTATAGCACACACTATATAGGCTAATCTAAAACTGATCCTTAATTTTAACTTAAACCTGATCAAGGTGACTCTTTATAGCCCATTCTTCTTGCACATATGTACATATTAATGCTATTACCTGCTGGATGGTTGTACAGAGGTCTCAGTTTAGGCGGAAGCATGAGCTCGATTCTGTGCAGTGTTCTGTGATACGTGACTCTCAGTCCGCTGGAATAATAACGCTGCAGTCGGAGGAAACCTCTAGAGCCGCTCATTGTGCTTGTAGCTGTCGATCCGAACGGGAGGAGAACTTAATATGGGTCTGAAATGTGCTCACCGTCTCTCCACCCTTCGATACGTCCTATCACAATGTCGTCTGAAAATGCATTGTTGTCACTGCGCCGGCTGCAGTTCCGTCCGCGCGCCACAACATCTGCGTGTCAACCTGCGTTTCCACGTGACACATGGAGCAACAAGCCGCTAGTATAGGGGCAATACTATACCAGGGGTCGGCAACCCGCGGCTCCGGAGCCGCAAGTGGCTCTTTCGTCCCTCTGCTGCGGCTCCCTGTAGATTTGGAAAATAAATTCATTCATTCATTCATTTTCTACCGCTTATCCGAACTACCTCGGGTCACGGGGAGCCTGTGTCTATCTCAGGCGTCATCGGGCATCAAGGCTGGAAAATAAATATTTAATTTAAATTTATTTTATTTTAGGTAGTTAGTTTTTTTTTTTTTTTTTAATGTAATTCTAAATTCTAAATTCTTGTAACATTAAAATAAACTGTGTTTATTTTTTTTGTCGCTCAAAATATGCGTCATAACTGCCGACTTGCGAAATCCGACACACAGAAGCAGACACATTTTTGGTTTGGTGCAGCCGGCAAGTTAAAATCGTGATGTCGTGAATAAGAAGAGGACTCATTTAGACATTGAACATTTTATTTGAAAGCAATTTTTGTTTGTCTGCAGAAATAAAATTTCGTTTACTCGGTAGCAGTTCATTGATTTCATAAATGCAACACACTACAGTTTTTTCTATACTTTCCGTAAAGGTAAAAACGATATATGCGGTGTTCTCTTCATTTTAGATTTCAAAGGGGTTTTGTGGCTCCCTGTGTTTTTTTTTTCTGTGGGAAACGGGTCCAAATGGCTCTTTGAGTGTTTAAGGTTGCCGAACCCTGTACTATACAAATCAGGAAGCCTAGTAACTCCTCTTTATTATTATTATTATTATTGTTTAATAATAATAATATTAACTTCTTGTTGTTATTGTTGTTGATTATTATTATCATTATTATTATTATTATTATTATTATTATTATTATTATTATAAACAAACGTGGTAAGTACCGCTTAAAGCCTCCAATACAGAAAACTGGAACGATTTTATTAACTGCATAATGTAAACACGAGTTTATAACAATCAGATCAATATATAAAATGATCTGATTACCGTTTACAAATTTAAGCAAAATAAAAGCAGAAACATTACAGTAGTCAGTAGTCAGTTTAAATGCTGCCTTTGTGCATCTGACTTCTTCCTGTAATACATCATTGTGTCCACAAGCTGTATTGTACTGAGGCTCTGTGCTGCCACAGGACACATTTCCTATCAGTATCTCGTTAGAACTAGAAAAATGTCGCTTTATTTATGACATCGTGTATTCACGTGAAAAGATCGCGTGATTACGAGAACAGCATCACGTCATTGTTCCGGTAGTTGTGATATCTCGCCTGTAGGTGGCGCAGGAAGAGCTCTAATACACTAGTACATGATGAATCTGCTCTTATTCTCTGTTCTTAAAGATTCCTATGAATCTGAATCCGATGAATATTAATCTAATATGAATCATTTATCAAAAACTCAAAATGAAGAGTTTTCATTAGGATTTTAAAATAATAACCCTGTGGAACTTATCTGTGGTAAATTGCACTTGGGCCTTATTTTCTGTTATTATTTCATAAGTATCAAAAAAATAAGACACACAATCAATTAAATAAATGACCTAAAATGGTTCTTTGATCTTGACATTCAAAGAGATTATTTGGTATATTTGACAATTGCATATGCAACTAGAACGTACATTTCCTGAAGAAAATGTGAATGGTGCTTGCACGTGGCAAGTTCCCCTCCCATCGTGCTGAGGGTTTTGATATACAGTATGATATGTCCATGTTGTGCTAACTTTTTGATTTCGCTTATTTTGGGGGCGGGGCTACACGTGACATTACGTGACGTCATCAAAATACACGTGAGGAAGTTCTCCTCATTGTTGTGAGTGTTTTGATATGTCACATGTCCATGTTGTAAAATGTTTTTTTATTTTGCATATTTGGAGGTGGGGCATGTACAGTGTACAGTGGGGTCTGAGAATAAACATTCTGAGATTACATTGAAATAAACAATTAAAATTTAATATACAACAATAAACAAAATGTTTAAGAAATAAACAGAAGGTTTAAGATTTTACACATTGTTTTACAATGCAGTGCAAAAGTTTCAGGCAGGTGTGGAAAAAATGCTGTAAACAAAGAATGCTTTCAGAAATATAAATAATGAGTGTTTATTTCTGTCAATTTACAAAATGCAAAGTGAGCAAACAAAAGAAAAATCTAAATCAAATCAATATTTGTATATAACTACCTTTTGCCTTCAAACGAGCATCAATTCTTATAGGTACACTTGCACACAGTCAGGCATTTTGTAGGATTATAGTCAGGTGTATGATCAACCAATTATACCAAACAGGTGCTAATGATCATCAAGGTCACACGTAGGTTGAAACCCAGTCATGAACTGAAACAGAAACAGCTGTGTAGGAGGCTTAAAACTGGGTGAGGAACAGCCAAACTCTGCTACCAAGGTGAGGTTGTGAAAGACAGTTTCATGTCATTGCAAGATTGAGCACAGCAACAAGACACAAGGTAGTTATACTGCATCAACAAGGTCTCTCCCTGACAAAGATTTCAAAGCAGACTGGGGTTTCAAGATGTGCTGTTCAAGCTCTTTTGAAGAAGCACAAAGAAACAGGCAACGTTGAGGATTGTAGATGCAGTGGTCGACCAAGGAAACTTAGTGCAGCAGATGAAAGACACATCAAGCTTATTACCCTTCGAAATCGGAAGATGTCCATCAGTGCCATCAGCTCAGAATGGGCAGAAACCAGTGGGACCCAGGTAAACCCATCTACTGTCCGGAGAAGTCTGGCCAGAAGTGGTCTTCATGGAAGAGTTGCAGCCAAAAAGTCATACCTCTGACGTGGGAACAAGGCCAAGCGACTCAAATAAGCACAAAAACATAGGAACTGGGGTGCAGAAAAATGGCAGCAGGTGCTCTGGACTGATGAGTCAAAGTTTGAAATATTTGGCTGTAACAGAACTTCTTGTTCTGCTCCTTGGCTTTCAGATGTGCTGCACAACAATCGAAGAGAGCTAAGATCGTCAGAGAGAAAGTGGAAGAAATCACAACTTGATGCAGATCTTGATTCTTACCGAACACTTCTTGCCAAGTTCTCCTCAGATGTGACTTCTGCCAAGACTTCCTTCTACAAGGAAAAGCTTGAAGCTTCCTCACATGACCCTCGGAAATTCCACAACATCATCTCTTCTCTGCTCCACCTTCTTCATCCTCCCTGACTGCAGAAGACTTTGCTTCCTTCTACCAGGAGAAGATTGAGGAAATCTGCCGGATCTTCACTTCAGCCCCGACTGCACTTATATCTCAGAGTATGGATTCCCCTACACCTTTGTTGTCGCATTTCTCAACTGTAGCAGCAGAAGATATTTTACAGCTCATCCAGTCTTGCAATCCTACCACCTGCCCATTGGATCCACTCCCTTCCACTATGCTCCAGACCATCTCGCAAGACCTTCTGCCCTTCATTTCCACTATCGTCAATAGATCCATAGCATCTGGTCAGGTACCAACTATTTTCAAGAGAGCAAGGGTTATTCCCATCCTAAAGAAAACAGCTCTGGATCCATCAGACATCAGTAACTACAGACCGGTATCACTTCTCTCGTTTCTTTCAAAAATTCTCGAACGCATTGTTTATAATCAACTGTGTCTATCTCTCACAGAACAACCTCCAAGACCCCAATGAGTCTGGCTTTAAAGCAGCTCATTCCACAGAGACAGCCCTTTTGGATGTCTCTGAGAAACTACACCGTCTACCTAGAAACTACCATCCTTATCCTCCTTGACCTTTCAGCAGCGTTTGATACGGTCAACCACAAGACTCTCTTGTCCACCCTCAGGAGTCTTGGGATTTGTGGATCAGCTTGGGAATGGTTTGCTTCCTACCTGGAAGGACGCTCATATCAGGTAACATGGAGGGGAGTGACATCTGCTCCACGAAGACTCTCCACTGGCATCCCACAGGGCTCAGTACGTGGTCCTCTTCTTTTCTCCCTGTATACTCACTCTCTTGGTGAAGTTATTTCCTCACATGGGTTCTCTTACCACTGCTATGCTGATGATACACAACTTATCTTCTCTTTCCCACCCTCAGATGCCACAGTTTCTCAGCATGTCTGGCAGAAATATCATCATGGATGACTGCTCATCAGTTAAAGCTCAATCCTAGCAAAACTGAACTACTGTTCATTCCAGGTGATTCATCCCAAGGTCATGATCTTGCTATATCCTTGCACAACGATCTGATCTCCCCTTCAGCCACAGCTCGCAACCTTGGGGTAACCGTGGACAATCAACTGTCTTTTTCCTCTCATGTTGCTAATGTGACTCGCTCATGTCGGTTTCTGCTCTACAACATTAGAAGGATTCGGCCATTTCTGTCCACACAGGCTGCTCAGGTACTTGTTCAGTCTCTTGTCATTTCTAGACTGGATTACTGCAATGCACTGCTGGCAGGTCTACCTATGAACGCTATCCGCCCTCTGCAAATGATCCAAAATGCAGCTGCACGGCTTGTTTTCAACCTGCCAAAGTTCTCGTATACCACCCCGCTGCTGCGATCCCTCCACTGGCTTCCGGTAGCTGCACGCATCAGATTCAAAACACTGATGCTGGCCTACAAAGCCAAAAATGGCCCAGCTCCCTCTTACCTCAAAGCCCTCATCACTCCTCGCACTGCACCCCGCACCCTCCGATCTACCAGCACTGCTCGACTGGTTCCACCATCTCACAGGGTAAGAGGCAAGTATACTACAAGACTCTTCTCTGTACTGGCACCAAGGGGGTGGGATGAACTTCCCCTAGAGGTCCGGACAGCTGAGCCACTGGCTATTTTCAAGTGGCGGTTTGAAGACCTACTTATTCAGGAAACACTTCAACTAGCACTTCTTTCCTTATCTTTTGCATTTAAAAAAAAAAACAAAAAAAAAAACACCTTTGACACTTTTTCATTGTAACTCTGAACAAATGTTTTAAACTCATGGTATCTTAAGTATGTAACTTAGTGATCCAGCATTAATGTATTCAATGTTAGAGATTTAAGCACTTATGTACGTCGCTCTGGATAAGGGCATCTGCCAAATGCTGTAAATGTAAGGCAGTTTGTATAATAATTTTTGAGGAAACATGGGAACAACATTAAAAATAATACAATATAAATATTAATAATTTATTACTTTTTTATCAATAACAATGTATTTAAAACAAAAATATTGTTTTTGATAAAGCTTAAAAATTACTAAAGTTTATATTAATACTTTTTAAATAATTCTTATCACCTCGCGCACACAAACCTGATTGGACAACATTGGACTACATCACATCCGGTCGGCATATCGGATGCGGTGTAGTCGCACAAGTTAAATTTTTTTAACGGATCCAACTTGTGCGACTACACCGCATCCGATATGCCGACCGGATGTGATGTAGTCCAATGTTGCGCCTTAATGGAGAAGATTTTTGTCACAATCATCTAGTAATGGGTTTTCCGAGACCGCGAGAATTAACTTCTCTCCCATGTTGACGTCTACACGGTTATATTGCATATTCCGTGCGACTGTCACTAGGGGGCGAAATCCGACAGTCGTGTCCGTTTGTCGTGTGCAGTGTGAAGGCGGCTGAGTCGCAACGAATCAACACGTCTTAAAGTGATATCTAAAGTGATTTTCGTGGGGCTCAAAGAAAAAAAAAATCTTGACCCCCGCTAGTTCTGGTGCTCGTCTGAGGACAGGAATTTAGCGCAAGACAATCCACTGCAACGCGGACTAAACCCTGTGTACTGCAGATAAGATAGGATTGTATCTTACAATGTCAAGGCAAACCGTTATGTTCAACAGCTCATCACTTTAAGCAAGCTGGCTGCCTTTTTGCCTCGTTATTATATGTAAACATGCCGTATAACGTAGTGAAACGATAATTTGAACTTTATTAATTTTATTTTTTGGGTGAACAATCCCTTTAACTATGATTTTATCGATGTTTATCTGTGTTATTGATGTATTTTAAATATCTTTATTACTGCTTATTATATATGTTCATTGACGTTTTAAAATGTTTTTTTATAATATAATATTTGAATTAAATTGAATGTTTTGGATACCACTATTAAATTATTGTTTTTATCATTATTTTACTGACTTTAAGTCAGCCTACTTATAGACAATGCCTCTCTTGGCACTGTGCATGTAAAACACTGTTTTTTGGACACTAACAAGTGAAAATAGTTGTTAGATACATTTGAGTAGGTCTGTTTTGTTAAAAATCGATAGCTGTAATGCTTCTGTGCAGAAAGAAACCCGTGAGCCACGAAGGTAAGTTTGGGAGCAGATTAGACTAATTTCCACCTATTAGACAGCCTAATCAGTTTATCGTGTTTTGTATTGCATCACTTATAGCTCTTAAACCTTTAAAATAGAGTTTAGGAAGATGTATGTAACTACAATCATTAGCTTTGGTTAACTATTGAAGCCTTTTCTCTTGTCAAAAGGCTCAACGTGACCGCAGACTTTATTGAGCACTGCTGGCAGCAGCGACGTCTGTGTCCGTACCGTTCTTATCAATGACAGCATAATCTCGTATCTCCCTGCTCACAAGTCATAAAGCTTGTATCTCCGATAAAACGTGACTTTGTGAAAATGTTGTGTTAATGTTGGTACACAACAGTATATGATAGCAATATAAGGTATAATAACAACTTTAACGATACAATGTTTAATAACTCCAAAAAATACGCGTTTTTTTAAATTTCCTGAAAAATAATGGTTTTGGAGATACGAGGATTCCGCCCGACAGCGACAATATATAGTATTATATATATTTAGAGATGCATATTTTATCTCAATTATAAAGCTAAGCAATTTAGGGTGAAAGGCCTTGCTCAGGGGCGGCAGATTGGTTGCCCTGAGGTTTGAACTCATGACCTTCCACTCAGTAGTACAACACCTAAACCACTGAGATACCACTTCCCATATATCCAAGACCATGACCTGTTCATGCAAATGATCCAATTTAGATAAAGATATTGATGGACATCAAAGATTAGTTACATATTCACACACACATTTATTTATTTAAATATATTTACATTTAAATATTCAATGAAAAGAAATGACAATAATTTAACAAAAATAAATCCACTTTTTAATAAATATGCTTGGACTGCTTTCTGTGAATAAAGTGCTTTCAATTCCAGGTAAAGTTTGGAACACAATATAATCGATCTTTAGTTTCCAGCTGTTTTCCAATGACCTCATACAGCATAATGTCCAGAATACATTAAAGTTCTGATATTAGATGATCTCAATAAGGTGTTTTTCATGTTCTGCAAAAAATATGATAAGATTCAATTACAAGGAAGCTCATAATAGAATATAGGAAAAAGGTTATATATAGGTTTAATTACAAATAGCTCTGTTAGTTCTCCTGTTCAAACCAACTCAAGGGGGAAAAGATTAAATCAAATAAATAAATAAATACTCATCTACCCCAACATGCAGCATGGGAAAAACAGAAATGTGAAAACAGCTAGCTAGCTTTTTTCTATGCCCCAAGCAGCATATTATCTTAATAAATACTATATCGGTATATCACTATATGTACTGATTGTGGTAAATGCCATCAAATGTAAATATTTTACTTTTAATTAACAATTAATTAACAAGGATTAAACAAATCTGGATATGCAAACAGATTTTTTTTTTGCAGTCAAGCAAACTATTAAAATCAGGCTGATCAATTCTCAATTTAATTATAATTATTCCACAAATCTAAGAATAATTTTGTCAGACTATAAAGAATAGTAAACATGTGACTGTATTTCTGAATTATAGGTCATGTGCAAAACTGCTTTTTACTGGAATTATTCAAGCAGCGTTTGCTGTTTCTTTTTATGCTTCAATTTAACACTAGTTCAATCTAGTTCAGCTTTCAGTGATCATCATAACCATATATAAAATCACAAGATGCTCAAATGACTGAGAAATGTCCTGCTACCTACTTCTCTGATTTCGGTGAAAAATAATAACACAACTGGTAACAACGATAACACAGCTGATCATGACGACAGCAGACAAAACGTAATATCTGGATGTAGCTGGAGTCTCTAAAAAGGGGGAAAAATAAATTGTTACTAATTTACATGGAAGGGATTTTCAAAATGTGGGAAATTATAAGTGGGAGTTTTTTTATTAGCAAAACATGTATTGCACATTGCTCTTACCTATATCTATCGGTTTATCCACAATGATGTTTATATTCCTCTCTGTATTGCCACTTTTAGCCAAACATTTCACGTATTTTCCACCAAATTGTAAATGGGGAATTGTGAGGTTGCTTGTAGTTGTGACTGTACTGTCTTCATTGTGTACTATGAAAGTCTCTGCTGAGTAATCGCTCAGTTCTTCCTCTTCAGACCACCAGCTGATCACCGGTTTAGGTTTACCAGTGGCTGAGCAAGAGACAACAACGTCCTTGTCCTTTGGTTTACCCGAAAACTGTGATGTGACTTCTGATAAACCTGCATTCAGAAAATAAGTTTAAAAACAGACACATTCTATTTTTATTTACAAAAGAAAAATGTTGGTAATAATTCTGCAGTGTGCCCCTTTATATATGATATATCATAGTACATAATCATTTGTTTCATTAAAATTTAAATAAAAGGCAAATAAATATATTAAACAGTTATTTATTTATTTATTTTCTTATTCCAGAGTCTGAGTCCCTTCAGACGTCAAATGTCGTTGGGATTTTACACCTTTTTTAGATTAAACATTTTTAGATTCTATGAAATTTGTGAACACTCTTTGATCCTTAGCCATAAAAGTGTAGATTTGTCCACATAATTCAGGAGAACATACCATGTACAGTGAGGCATGATGTCTCCCTCTCGGTTCCAGACGGATAAACACTGAAGGTACAGACATAGCAGGCTTCATCTGCGAAGGTCACGTTCTTTATCACGATAGTAGTTGTTTGGATTGACGCCACGATGACGTTCACTTTGCCCACAAAGGCATCGTCCACCTGGGGTTTAGAGCGCTCAGTGAAAGTGACCATACTGCGCAGGGTGCCGTCATCTCTGTGCTGCTGCCATATAACCTGCTTTACTCCACTGGCGCCCGGACGCTCGCACAAAAACGTCGCATTTTCCCCTAGTGACACGTTTACATCCTCTCTCTTTAGTATCCCCGCGGACAGAACTGTGGGACAACGCACGATTAATATAATACACATATGCTACATTAAATAGCATCATCATCATCATCATCATCATCATCAACAACAACAACAACAGTAATAATAATAATAATAATAATAATAATAATAATAATAAGTATACATTTAGCTTAGTATATAACAATTAAGTATTTTATAAAATCATAAATACCCAATGTAAGCAGGTTTAAGAAAGTAAATAATACATATTACATAAGAAAATAAATAATACATATACGCTACTTTAAATAACATCATCATCATCATCATGAAAAACAACAACAGTAATAATAATAATAATAACAACAACAACAACAACAACAACAACAACAACAATAATAATAATAATAATAATAATAATAATAATAATAATAATAATAATAATAAATATACATTTAGTATATAACAATTAAGTATTTTATAAAATCATAAATACCCAATGTAAGCAGGTTTAAGAAAACAGAATAATCCAGCATGGTGTTAGTTCTTTCGGACACATTAACTCTAAAACTAAAGACAAGCTAATGCCCTGTACACTATATACTGTAACAACTAAAACTGAAAGCTATGACTCAGTGAGTCTCAGCTGTTCAGGAAAATCCCACACAGTATTTGCCAGTATGTTGTATGAATACATTCTACTGGGAAAACTAGTGTTATCTTTGTGCCCCTTAATGGTTCATCTTTATGAGTCACTGAACAAACAAACAAACAAACAAACAAACAAACAAACAAACAAACAATTAAACAATACCTGTCATTACTGAAAACAAAGATTTCAGGAGGAATGCTATAAATATTTGTTTACGTAGCTGTCAGATACTTTACTAGTAAGGTAGCTACTGAAAGATTACTAAATAAAATGTACAGCTCTCAAGGAACCTAAAAACATGCATTTTCTTTATGAGTGATTTAGCTTAGCCATTCCACCTATCTGAAGAACCTGGGAAACATGTACAAGCAACATGAACATTTCAACAACAACAGTAAACAATGCTGATTGAACCAGACCTTGGAGCTATTAGGTGACAATTCTACAGAGTCTGTCAATAGTAAACAGATATACAATATATTTACACAGATAATACATATGCTAATTTGTTGTGATCATGAAAGAGAGGGTAAAACTTAAAGTTGTATTATACCTCACAGAGAGTGAGAGAAGAAGTGAAACTAAAACTCTTTGACTCTGTGGTATTTTCCACAGCATGCATCAGCCAGATTTATTTTCAGGGGATTTTAACTGGAAGTTTATTCAAGGTTGTGTATTACCATATATGCCCAGGACTTTCCAGGTATCAGATTGTCACAATATCAGTTGTTTTCTAATAACATCAAGAAACTACAGCTCAAGTCTTACAGTAATCACAAGGGACAGACACCCACATTCTACTGTAGGGAACAGATATCCGGACTGACTGGAATGACCTTCTGTATTGGATTGACATGTGACTGTTAAAACCACAAACAAAAGGAAATTCGCATATTTACTTCCTTTCCTAATCAGTTACACTAATGCAAAGTTCTAGTTCCAGTAAATTAAGTTTAGTCATGAGAGCAGCAGGCAGAGAATGTGATACTTATTCAGATCAGGGTTTCACAAATATGCATACATTCATTCACAATCACTAGCAAACCAGATCTATTTACATCTATCTATTTAAAAAAAAAGTAAAGTGCTTGGTGAAAGATTACATCAACATGGGGCAGGAATGTCTATAGTCATTTTACATTGGCGGTACTGGAATTTTGCTATTCGTACATAAGTCATGACATCAAAAACAAAATGTAGTATATTATATAATCAATTTTCTTTTAACAAGATTGTGTGTTTGATTACAATAATTATACCACTGTACAGTTGCCTTATAAAATTAGAT
>NC_083483.1:4347955-4395455 GCF_030014155.1 Tachysurus vachellii | reverse complement strand
TGTGTCACTACATTCACTGTTTAACTCTGTGTGTCACTACATTCACTGTTTAACTCTGTGTGTCACTACATTCACTGTTTAACTCTGTGTGTCACTACATTCACTGTTTAACTCTGTGTGTCACTACATTCACTGTTTAACTCTGTGTGTCACTACATTCACTGTTTAACTCTGTGTGTCACTACATTCACTGTTTAACTCTGTGTGTCACTACATTCACTGTTTAACTCTGTGTGTCACTACATTCACTGTTTAACTCTGTGTGTCACTACATTCACTGTTTAACTCTGTGTGTCACTACATTCACTGTTTAACTCTGTGTGTCACTACATTCACTGTTTAACTCTGTGTGTCACTACATTCACTGTTTAACTCTGTGTGTCACTACATTCACTGTTTAACTCTGTGTGTCACTACATTCACTGTTTAACTCTGTGTGTCACTACATTCACTGTTTAACTCTGTGTGTCACTACATTCACTGTTTAACTCTGTGTGTCACTACATTCACTGTTTAACTCTGTGTGTCACTACATTCACTGTTTAACTCTGTGTGTCACTACATTCACTGTTTAACTCTGTGTGTCACTACATTCACTGTTTAACTCTGTGTCACTACATTCACTGTTTAACTGTGTGTCACTACATTCACTGTTTAACTGTGTGTCACTACATTCACTGTTTAACTGTGTGTCACTACATTCACTGTTTAACTCTGTGTCACTACATTCACTGTTTAACTGTGTGTGTCACTACATTCACTGTTTAACTCTGTGTCACTACATTCACTGTTTAACTCTGTGTCACTACATTCACTGTTTAACTCTGTGTCACTACATTCACTGTTTAACTCTGTGTGTCACTACATTCACTGTTTAACTCTGTGTGTCACTACATTCACTGTTTAACTCTGTGTCACTACATTCACTGTTTAACTCTGTGTCACTACATTCACTGTTTAACTCTGTGTGTCACTACATTCACTGTTTAACTCTGTGTGTCACTACATTCACTGTTTAACTCTGTGTGTCACTACATTCACTGTTTAACTCTGTGTGTCACTACATTCACTGTTTAACTCTGTGTGTCACTACATTCACTGTTTAACTCTGTGTGTCACTACATTCACTGTTTAACTCTGTGTGTCACTACATTCACTGTTTAACTCTGTGTGTCACTACATTCACTGTTTAACTCTGTGTGTCACTACATTCACTGTTTAACTCTGTGTGTCACTACATTCACTGTTTAACTCTGTGTGTCACTACATTCACTGTTTAACTCTGTGTGTCACTACATTCACTGTTTAACTCTGTGTGTCACTACATTCACTGTTTAACTCTGTGTGTCACTACATTCACTGTTTAACTCTGTGTGTCACTACATTCACTGTTTAACTCTGTGTGTCACTACATTCACTGTTTAACTCTGTGTGTCACTACATTCACTGTTTAACTCTGTGTGTCACTACATTCACTGTTTAACTCTGTGTGTCACTACATTCACTGTTTAACTCTGTGTGTCACTACATTCACTGTTTAACTCTGTGTCACTACATTCACTGTTTAACTGTGTGTCACTACATTCACTGTTTAACTCTGTGTCACTACATTCACTGTTTAACTCTGTGTCACTACATTCACTGTTTAACTCTGTGTCACTACATTCACTGTTTAACTCTGTGTGTCACTACATTCACTGTTTAACTCTGTGTGTCACTACATTCACTGTTTAACTCTGTGTGTCACTACATTCACTGTTTAACTCTGTGTGTCACTACATTCACTGTTTAACTCTATTTTACAGTGTGTAAATTTCTGAGCATTGAGATGAAATCTGCATTAGACGAAACGGGGAAAACGAAAGAAGTGATTGAGACAAACTACCGTTTCTTGGATGATAAGGGAGCAGCAGCACCAATTAAATATGTCAAATCGTAAGAATGAATGTTTTCATAACAAACCAAATGATTCTAATAATAAAATGTGAAGGCTGTTAAATCACTCGTGTGTGTGTGTGTGTGTGTGTGTGTGTGTGTGTGTTCTAGTGACATTCGGTTAATAGAGGTAATGGAAAGCGTATGTTCAAGGATTCTGCAGTACAACTTGCACAAAGAGAGAGATGGCAGCAATCGATTTGCAAAGGTGACCGACACACAACTGCTGTAACTCATCTGATTTGGCATCACATTTGGTTTAGGCTTTTCCTTACATCTCTCTGTTTAAATGAGCAATTTAGCAAAACAGATTCTTTAATGGTGTTTCTGAGATTTCGTATTTAGCTTTATGGACACTTTATGTCCAAAATGTTTTCCAAATATTTAACACAAACCCATTGCAAAATAAACTCAATCCCGAAACATCCTAGACTAGTCGTCTTATAATAAGAATACTGTCTCAGTCAGCACCATAACTACTAACTACGCTTGGTATTATTTAAATAATACTAATAATATTAAGTTAATCATAAATATATGATTTATATGTATGTATTTATATATGATTTATAACAGTTACAGTCATTTTAAATAAACAGTGATTTGATCTGTAGTTTAATTAGGATTGTAATAATTGTAAATATTTTATTGTTTTTTTGGTTGCTCAGTAATGTGTAACAACAAACTCTTTACAATAGAAGAAATATTACAAAAGTATATAGTTATTTAATATATAATAATATTGATCTGTAATAGGTATTTAATTATATGCAATCACCAAATATAACATTGCACTTAAGCGTAAATCAGTGAACAGTTGATACAACAGTACCGTATTTTCCGCACTATATGGCGCACCGAATTATAAGGCGCAGTCTCAATTACGGGGTCTATTTCTGTACATAACCCATACATAAGGCGCACCGTATTATAAGGTGCATGCTAAAACATACGGTCTACAAAAAAGGTAACGGAAGCAAAACAGTGAGTTTAGTTGAACTTTATTCTACTATTTAACAACACACACATTATTTTTTAATCAATTTTCTCCCACAAATCCATCAAAGTCCTCATCTACTGTGTCTTCTTAACTTGGTGCAGTTCATTTTCTTGCTTCCTCCACTTCCGAACCATAGATTCATTGATGTTGAATTCTTTCGCAGCTGCTCTATTCCCATTTACAACCGCATAAATGATAGCCTGTAGTTTGAATTGTGCCTCGTAAGCATGTCTCTTCACTGGTGCCATTTTCGGGGGTCCTTAGACAAACAAATGTTGTCTGTACGTATTACGTAATGTTCTCGGATTGGTTTATCGCTGCCAGCGTACATAGTGTACGTATTACCTTTCGGTTGTCCCGCAGCCCCGCCCCCAAAATATGCAAAATCAAAAAATTTTTACAACATGGACATGAAACATATCAAAACACTCAGAATAATGAGTGGAACTTCCTCACGGGTATTCTGATGACGTCACATGCTCGTCTCCACTTACCGCCAAATGTTTTGGCACCCTAGCTTTCTGTTTACTTGCTTCCAAAAGTAACACTGACCTTTATGTCTACTCGCCTCCAAAAAGCACCGGCCTTTGCAAATACAGTGATGCCTCGAGATAAGAGTGCCCTGACATACGAATTTTTTGAGATACGAGCTGTGATTCGACCATATCTTTGGCTTGAGATACGAGCAAATTTTTGAGATACGAGCATCCGCCGCCGAAACAAAGATCCCCAACAACCACGTGTGCTCTGTTTCCCCTGCCTCAGCTTCCCGCGTCTCACTCGGTTAAAGCCGCCTTCACACTGCACACGACAAACAACAGCCGATAAACAGGAAGTCATTCATTTCCTATGGAGAGTCGCAAAGGCGCTGCGTGAGGTGCTGACCATCTGCGGATCCGTAATTTTCTGATCCGTTTTAAGCGTTGGATCAGTTAAAAATGTGAACTTGTACGACTACACCGCATCTGATATGCCGACCGGACAGGTTTTTATTAAAACGACCAGCAGATGTTAGTGAGGAAAGAGTGACAAAAAAGCCAAAAACAAGTGAAGAGAAAAGCGATGAAGAAAAAATTAATGTAAAGAAAACAGAAATTGTAGCAATTAAGTTCAGTTAAGTTAAGAGAATTTCAGTTCTGTCAGGACCACTTTGTCAAAAGAGAATTTCTTAGATGATATGCATACAGTTAGTGTTGGCGGTATGGTTCTGTTCTGGGCAAAAATGGACAGAGCAGAGAAAGCAGCAAAAATAGAATAGACCCCGTATAACAGAACCACTAATCATGTATTAGATATGCTCGCTTACACGTTTTTGGAAAGTAATAAATGAATGAATTGATAAATAAATAATTAGAGAGAGAGAAAAATATGTGGATATTTATGACGTAAACTGGTACAACGAACACAGGTTCCGGCATGGTGGAGTCGGGGTTGGAGGAGGGAGTTTAGATCATGGCAGCAGCGAAGCGCTAGAAAGTGGCTCTATGAATGGGAATTTGAATGGTCGGGTAATATGGATGTCGTAACCGGATTGGAGCGCTTCGTGGACAGCTGATTAACAGCTGATGCACGCTTGACGACGTGGCCTGCCAGAACTAACGCAATGCTTGATTTAAGTTCGTTAATTTTAGTGAAGTTGAGTTAAGTTCCATTTAAGTGTAAAGTAGCATTAAGATTGTACAGTAGCGAGTAAGTGAACGAAAGCGAAAGGGCACGTACGAGACAAAATTCCTCCTGTTTACTCCTCCCTCAACCTCCGTGCGCATCTTCCGTAAAGTAAAACCAGTTTATTTTTTTAACATTCTCTTTTATTACTGTATGTTTTATACAATATTTGTCATTTATAAATACAGGTACTGTACATTTTTCATATTCAAAACACATAAACAAAACAACTGGAGTGGAATTTTGCGAGCTGGAACAGATTAATGGGATTTCAATTCATTTAATCGGGGAAAATTGTTTTGAGATACGAGCAATTTGAGATACGAGCAAAGTCACGGAACGAATTAAACTCGTATCTCAAGGCATCACTGTACTTGCGTAGTCAAAGCCTACATCAAAGTTTGTCGCGACGAACTTCACAAATCTAGTTCAACTTTATTCTTTATAAAGAATATAAATTTTAAACTGATCAATTTTTCCTTAAAGTGCAAGTGTTTGTACTTTTAAACTGGAGTGTTTGAACAGGTGTTTGTACTTTTTATTATTTTTATTTTAGATTTGTAGCTAAAAATAAATTGTTTATAGAATGTCGGTGTCTAGCAGGTTTGTTATTGTATGAGGGAATGTTTGATGTTTAGTACACCGTGATCTTATCTTCCCTCGTGCACAGGGGATGTCTGAGACCTTTTCCACCTTGCATAACCTGGTCCACAAAGGAGTGAAGGTTGTTATGGACATTCCCTATGAGCTGTGGAATGAGACAAGTGCTGAAGTAGCTGACCTCAAGAAACAGGTATGCAGGAAACAAAAAGATACGAGTGAATGTAAAAATGACTATACTGTACACAATAGATTCACTTTATTAGGAACACTTCTACAACTAAACATTCATGTAGTTCTCTAATCTGCACATCATGTTGCAGCAACACAACCCAACAACACTGATAATGAACACACCAAACATCAGAATGGGAAAATGTCATTACAGTGACTTTAACCGTGGCTTGGTGGATGGTACCAGAGTTTGAGAAAAACCGACAATCTCCTTTGAACTTCACACACTACAGTCTTTAGTTTATACAGAGTGGTGCAAGAAAAAAAAAAAAAAACACCCTGTGAGTGGAGGGTCTGCTGATGAGCGAGATCACTGAAGAATGACCACTCTGCTTTGTACTGACAGTAAGACTAACTCAAATAAGTGCTCTTTACAGCCGCAGTGACAAGAAAGATATCTTAGAACGCACGGCACATCAGATCTTGAGGTGGATGGACTACAACAGCAGATGATGACATCAGGTTCCGCTTCTCTCAGAGCCGGTATCTGATGCTATCATGAGCAGAGATTCATCACAACTAGACAGCTAAAGACCGTTAAAAACCCCCAGATGTGCCCATAATAGCCCCATATTTCTGTTCTTGCCTGACAGAAGTGGAACAGAATGTGTTTTTCTACTGTTACAGCCTGTCCACCTCAACGTTTGATGTTATGTATATGCTGAGAAGATTTTCTGCTCCCCGTGGTTCTAAAGAGTGATATGAGTTATATACTTTCCTCTGAACTCTGTTATAAACCATTGTTTCTCACTCATTTCCTTTTGCTTTTCACACAATTTTGTGGAAATTTTAGAGACATCTACATTTCGATGTTTGATGTGAAAATGAACTTAAGAATGAAGGTCTTAACCTGTAATGACATGATTTTTGTATTGGATGGTGAGTGTATGTGCTATTGTGTGTACGTTTGTATTAATAACACGCAAGTGTATGATACGATTATACAGTAATATAGTAAGACTTTCTTTTTTCTTTAGTGTGATGTGATGGTTGAGCAGTATGAAGAGGTTATTGAAGACTGGTATAGAGGCAGCCAGGAGGAAGACCTGATGATATACCTGTGTGAGAAACATGTTCTGAAAGGACAAGACAAATGTAGGTTACAGCACATTAAGCTTTTGCATATAATTAAAAAATATTTAATATACAGATACACACGATTAATGTTCATATTAAACATGAACAATGCAGCTCAAGGATTTCCAAAGATTTAATTTATGGCCTGCATAGGTTTCAGTGTAAAAGGCATTATATATATTATATAAAAAAGTTCTATTTATATAAAAGAAATTCTAAAAATAGAGTATTTTATTAATATTTATTAGAGTGAATAAAAAACGTTTTAACGTGCTTCTTTCAAACACAACCCATTCATTTAGCACGCCGGATATGAATGGATTTATTTCTAAATAGTTTGAGTATTTACCCAAGAAATTTGGCATTCATGAAAATCCTGTTTATAAATTTTAAAAAGTTTATAAATTATAAAAAGTTAAATACTACTTATTCTCCGGAGTGTGAGCAAAGCTATGCATAAGAAAAGTAACTCAAACACCTTGATCACATACAGTGACCGTCACTAATATTTACACCCTCTGTAAATACGAGCAAAGAACCTGTAAAAAATTGCTTTTTTTTGTTTAACCTTTTGATCTTTTGAAAAAAAAAATCAGAACAATTATCTGCTCTCATGGATATCAAACAAATTCAAACACAGTTTAAAATATAACTTTGTTGAATGTGTCACAACTAAAGGCACCCTTTTAGTTATCTTTTTATGCTCCCTCCCTTTGCCAAGATAACAGCTCTTAAGTTTTCTTCTAAATGCCTGATGAGGTTGAAGAATACATACTGTTCAGTTACTTTCCATTTTCTTATCTAATATTGATATATTCTCCAGCAGACACTTTTCTAATAAGGCATTGGGCTGGGTGCAAGAAATTTCTGACCAAGAGTAACCAAAAAAACTTTGCTTTGAATAATAACAGAAAAAATGGAAGGATCAGTTTCTCTATGTGATCGCTACAGTAGGTACAGCCTTCATTTTCATGTCAAACCATTTTACTTCAACTCTTGAGAGTTTTTCAGGTGAGTTTTGTGCGCTTGACCGAGTACAAATCAGCTATACCGTGTGTTTGCCTGATAATTCATGGCTGATTTTCACTAAACTTGTAAATTTGATGGAAGATTTTAGTTTGGTTTGGCTTATGCAAACATTCACATACAGGTTTAATCAAATATTGATAAGTAAGGCCCAATGTATTTTTTTTTTACATTTGCAAGTTACTGCTAAAGCTCAAAAGTTACTGTTTTGTATTTTTCTTGTATTTGATTTACTTCATGTTTGCACTTGCTAGTGTGTCTGTCACATTTGTGCTACAAGATGTAATCCAGCATGCAAAATTAAGATAGATGGAATTCTAAAATAAGGTGTTCCTTTAAAAGTAAATGCATAACCCTCTCTTTTTGTTTACATGAAGCGTGTCTAAAAGAAACTTGGGTTGGGATGAAAGGAGAACCTGCAGCCATTGCACAAGACAAAAAGAAAAAGAAAAGCAAAAAGAAGGCCAAAGGTGGTGAGCATAACCAGAACAGGGAGAAAAAGGTAAAGAAAAAGAAAAGTAAGCCGCTTGGTGAACACAGTGACAAGCAGAAAATGGAAGAAGCCCGGCACACGTCAGACGAAGAGACACAGAGGGGTGTTCATCAGGACAGAACTGAACTCTGAACTGTCTAAATTAAGTCTGAAATTTTCTTTGTACTGCTTCTTCACGTCTGCTTAACACGTATGTGTGGTTTGCCATAAATTGTGTTAAATCTTCTGGATTGATTGATTTTGCAAAAGTTTATTTTTTCCATTCAGATAAGGTAAGGTTCAAGTTTAGGGTGGAATTTTTCTTCTCATTTTATTTCTCAATGCTGTGATTAATGTGAAGAGACCGGGATGTTAATTTGGAGTCACTGAAGTGTTAATGACTGGTAAATCATTGAAAACATTGTGTTTCAGATAATGACTTTATACAGTTTATTTGAACAGTTTATTTTAGATGCATAGTTTTATCATTATTTAATTCTTATTCTTGTGTTGTGAACTAAATACCTTTGAATAATGCAATCACAACTTCAGGTCAGTCATTTTTCTGTATGTATTAGTGTGTCAGTGTTACTTTGGATGCTTCCTATGTGCATTTTTTGAAAGTCAGTGCCCTGGTTATGACATGCTGCTATTATTAAAGTTGGTGTGTTGTATTTTAGGAGCGAATAAAACATTATAAATATTGCATTTTTGAAGGCTGATATGTGTGAATAGTATTTTACTGGTAGAGACGTCTTGTGTTTTTGATATACAATAAATATTGATAACTGGACAATATATGATTGTATGCTGTTAAATGTTATGGTAAATATGTGCCTTGAAAATAAACTGCTGTGTTAATTGGAGTAGTTAATCCATGGCACACATCAACAGAAAACAGACAACAGTAAATCTGTAACTTTTGGTTAGTTAAACCAGTTTGAGGGGTGATGAAAAATAAAAACACTTACAATGGATAATTAAAGTCTTCTGTTAAAATAGCAGGCTTTTGTGATATGCAGAAATTAACCCACTATAAATGTCAGAATTTGTTTTCACCCTCATTATGAAATTACAACTTCTAAAAATGCACGGACAATCAAAAGGACACTCAGAAACTTAAGAAAGATAATAAATTAAAATAACTTACTGGCAGGGGGCACGGTGGCTTAGTGGTTAGCACGTTCGCCTCACACCTCCAGGGTTGGGGGATTGATTCCCGCCTCCACCTTGTGTGTGTGGAGTTTGCATGTTCTCCCCATGCCTCGGGGGTTTCCTCCCCTGGTCCAAAGACATGCATGGTAGGTTGATTGGCATCTCTGGAAAATTGTCCCTAGTGTGTGATTGCGTGAGTGAATGAGAGTGTGTGTGTGCCCTGCGATGGGTTGGCACTGTCCAGTGTGTATCCTGCCTTGATGCCCAATGACGCCTGAGATAGGCACAGGCTCCCCGTGACCCGAGAAGATCGGATAAGCGGTAGGAGATGAATGAATGAACTTACTGGCAAAAGTGAGCATACTTGTATAATTTCACATTGAGGGTGGAAAAAGTATGGATTCATTTTGCTTTAATTAATTTTTTTTTAACATATATAAAATATTTAGTATATTACACATGAATAGTCTTTGCTGGGCACTTACAGTAGTTACATTATGTGGCATTGTTAGGCAGCTCCAGAAGGGTTCCATTAGCCAAAACTACCACTTTCTGTGACATTTGTCAACTTCTTAAATGCGGAAATGTACCACTTTGTACAACTGAGCAGTAATTCTGTACAGCAGTTCAGTTTTGCTGGGATTTTACTTTTAGCTGATAAGCTGCATCCATGATGACATCTGTGTGCAACAAGGTACCAAACCATTGCTATGCCTTTTTTGTGTGAATTTCAAGACACATGATGAGAGACTTCTGGTTGATTAGGCTGTGGAGGCTAGTTACTGAACAGTCACTGAAATTACATGCATATGGCCTCATGCCAATGTCCCTTTATGTTTATTTAAGGTTATGTCCCTGCAGCAGATTTGCTCCTTCACTGAGATATGTCTAGTGTTACACCACAGATCATTTATAAATACTGCCAGCCTTCCTCCTTTTCTCTTACTGCTCTCCATAGTCCAGTCTGCCTTTACCAGGTGTAATCCATTTAAAGTTGCATTCAGATTAGCATGTTTAGCCATGTCTTGATAAGCGGCATGATGCTACATTGCCTCTGGTGTTGAGCCAATGCCCCTAACTATCTTATTGGGGAGATATCTTACATTCCCCATGATGTTCAACAGGAGAACAGGTGATGTCTGTGGCATATCGACTCATTTATTTATGCAAATTATTTCTTACATTAGCAGCATATTACAGTATTTTACAAAAGTCAACATAAATCTCTTAATTTATTTGATCACAGTATTATGTAAAAATCTTTTAATCTTTTAGAGAGTCATCCTGGTTCTATGTTTTTCAGATTATTTCTCTGATTATTAAGAAGGTTTAAAAACACCATTCAACCCATGATATAAAACCCACTAGTGCATCATTGAACAGTTGTTGTGGAGGTGTTCCATGCATCCATTATATCTCCTTTCACATTTCCTTTTTATACTATACTAGTCTATTTTGTAATGTTTCCCATGCCCCAATTAACCTGCATTACTTTTGTCTGCTCCCCGATTGTTGTTTGCTGCTTATTTCTTTGCCTGAGGAGACATAGAAGGCCTGACATAGAAACTGGTCTAGAGCAATGTTTGTGTCCAGTGCAGGCCTAGATTTTTACTTGTATTCTTCAACATGCCTAGGGGCTATACTCTGTAAGTCTCTCTTCCCTTAACCTCTCTGACTAAAAGGTTTCCTATACTGAAAAATATGTCAGGGAGATTTACATAGAAATCTTGTTCAATTTCTAAAACACTAATCTGTACATGTGAAAAATAGTTGTGTTGAGAAATTGCACCTTACAGTAGGTACCAAATGTATTCAAAGCTATTGACAATCCTAACATTTATTACTAGGTGTGTTTGTGTGTGTGTGTGTGTGTGTGTGTGTGTGAGAGAGAGAGAGAGAGAGAGAGAGAGAGAGAGAGAGTGTATGTGTGCATGTGTGTGTGTGTGTGTGTGTGTGTGTGTGTGTGTGTGTGTGTGAGAGAGAGAGAGAGAGAGAGAGAGAGAGAGAGAGAGTATGTGTGCATGTGTGTGTGTGTGTGTGTGTGTGTGTGTGGTGTGTGTGTGTGTGTGTGTGTGTGTGTGTGTGTGAGAGAGAGAGAGAGAGAGAGAGAGAGAGAGAGTGTATGTGTGCATGTGTGTGTCTGTGTGTGTGTGTGGTGTGTGCATTTCCTTTTTGAGTATTTTTGTTGTGGAGTCTTTTTCCCCCCTTTCCTTGGTTTGATTTCTCTTTGTTCTCTATTGCTGTGATGCAACACTGACCAAATCCAGGTGACAGAAGTTTGCTGTCCTGCTGTGGGTGAGCACAATTACCTGCTTTTCCATTTCTGATCTGGTCAAGGATTTAATAAATTCTCTTTTTGAAATAGGCAAAGAAAAGCATTCAAATTATGAATTGTATTATGTTCTTTCTTTCTTTTAAACCTGCTAAATGTGGCTATTGCAATAAGTCTCTCCCAACCAGCAGGTAGCAACATTTTACCATAAAACACACACACACACACACACACACACACACACACACACACACACACACACACACACACACACACACACACACACACACACAGTAATACTATAATACTATAAAAGCTACCACAAGGCTGTGCTGTAATTTCTACAGCAAATATCTGACCTTCAGTTTTTAAATAATAAAATAAAAACATATGGCCAAGAATCTATTATACCATCTTGCAATAAGCATTAATACCACATTTTTTAACAGCAAATGCTGTCAGCCATGGCTCCCATTAAAAAAAATCTAATTAATTTATGTTTAACATAAATGTAAGGATTTATTTAGTTTATTATTTAAAATAGTGTACCATACAAATAGTTAAGATTTCATTAACATCTGTAAACATCTTTACACGATTACATCACTTACCCCATGCTATTACCCCATGATATCAAGCATTTCTTCTCCAACAGAAGTCTGAATTTCACTTAATCAATATATATCAGTCCACCCTATGACGACTGGCTGGTATTTATATTGGCAGCACTGATATGCAAGCTTAAGAGTTTGCAATAAACAAATCT
The DNA here is from genome assembly GCF_030014155.1 of Tachysurus vachellii. Lineage (NCBI taxonomy): Eukaryota > Metazoa > Chordata > Actinopteri > Siluriformes > Bagridae > Tachysurus > Tachysurus vachellii. The sequence continues at coordinate 4,383,253 of NC_083483.1, read as the reverse complement.
GACCTTTAAGCCTTTATTCAAACGCATTGTGTCTTTTCCAACAAACTTAAATGTATGTAATGAATGTAATGTGCCACTTTAGAAAAGAAGTCTACTCGTTTATGGTTATGATAATGTTACGTAACCGCGAGTGGATGCGCCAAAGCGCAAGGATGCGCCAAAGCGCGACTCGTGCTACATGTGAGTCATACCACAGTTTTGTCTCGTTGTAAATGAACGCTTTCTCTAACGGACATAAAAGATGTGGTGCAGATCGGAGTTTGTATCTGGACAGTGAAAGATGGCGGAGAGATCAGAGTTGGTGAAGGCGCACAGCAGAAGCGGCGCACAGCAGCACAAAGCCAGAGAGACGCTGCGCCTCACCGTCATCTTCTTAGACGACAGCGAGCACGTTTTCGAGGTCGAGGTAAAACATTATGCCACATATTACTATTTGGTGTTTTGATATTGTCCTATCAAACATTATTTCTTTATGTGTCATTCTTTTAAAAAAAATTACGCTACAATTTGCTGGTTTAATTGATTATTTTTTAATTGACCCCCACAAACTCTTTATTTACAGTTATTTAATTTACAGTTGTAAAAGTGTGTGCCTTTGTCATAGTAAACGCTCCACTCTATACTGTATGAACTGCTTTTGGATCATCCCAGTTTTAATATTTTCACCATTCTACCATTTGTTGAAACTTCTGCTAGATGTCATACACTGCCTCTTCAGATCAGGACAGGGAAACAAAAGTTTGGGCAAAATTGACTTTTTTTTTCTTAAATCACTTTTGTACCACACTTGTAATTAGTAATAAAGATGTACATTTGTACTGAAGTCTAGCCAAGCAGATCAGGACAAACACAGAAATGAGCTTAAGGTTGTACTGCGTTATAATACTGTAATACAGAGTGTGTTTGCTGTGTGTGGTGCTTTAGGTTACGTTTTGCATTATACACATATGGAGAGAGAGTGACATGACACTGAAAAAGGAAACCTTTCAGTCAGAGTGACTGAGAGGAAAGATACATGAGTGTAGCCATTATGTATGTTGAAGATTGAGGTAAACATCCAGGCAATGGACACACATGGCCCAAATCTGAATTCCCTCTCAGCTCTTTTATTCCTCCTAAGGATGGAAGAATTTATAATAAGTATATATAGTATATATATATATATATATATATATATATATATATATATATATATATATATATATATATATATATATATATATATATAATATATCACGCCTGGTGAGTTCATTCATTTCACTCCAAAATTTCACTATATGAAATTTCATTTCACTATAGCCTTTGTATTTTTTTTATGCAAGGAAGGAAAACATGATTAAAATAAACGAAAAGATCACTACAACACTAAGCTTTCTCTTAACCTCAAATTCCATTCATAAATATCTAAAAAAACAAATCAATATATCAGATTTAATATAATACATATTTGATCCCAACACTTTATATATATTTGTATGCAAAAGTTTTGCCATGTAACTAAACACAACTTCTGTAAACACAGCTTCTGTGGCAATCAGTTTGAAAAATAACATATCTATAAATGCCAGTGTACAGTTTCTTTGATGAATGGTGTTATATTTGGTGAAATAACTGTAACTGTGGAATGTGCAAATGTTTGGGCATCCTATTAAGTGTCCTTTAGCAGATATCACAGCTTGCAATGTTTTTTTGTACCTAGCTAGAATTGAATAGATTTTTATTTTAGGCAATGACTATTGCTTGCAGACTATTGCTTGTAAGTTAAAAAAGTTCTTTTTGCAGCTTTTTTAACTTACAATTCTTTAAGTAACTCATATTGGATTCTAAGATATGTCCTGTTGTATAAACCTCAGTCATATTTTTTTCAAGAATTTGCTGGAATACATTATTTCATTCCATTCTTTCATTCTGTTAAGTTTAAATAGTATATGTATTTCAATTACACACACAACAATTCAGGGAACATTTATTAAATATGAAATAATTAAAGAGATAATTTTGAGAGAATATATATTTCTTTTATTGCCAAATTAAATGACCTTCCTTTACTTAGGTCTTTGTGGCTCCTTCTCAAACCTCCTGTGTCTCCATCGCTAATATGGCCTCTGACAAGATAATAGCAATGTTCTATCCATTTCTGTCACAGTAAATATAGAGTCAGGAAGGTTTCCCACTCTCCCAAACACACACACACACACACACACACACATACACAGACACACACACACACACACTACTGATCAGTTAAGTAGCCTATATTTTAATGGTGCCTAAATAAGGGTTTAAGCGTCACACTTGCAGACGTGATGGTGTGTGGGAAGTCTTTACTGACTTGTTTTTTGTATGAGAAAGTCCCATACAAAAGCCTTGCACATATTTTATCAGAAGTTTGTGAACAAAATCTATACACCTGCTGGTTCATGAAGTTACCCAATCAGTCTATCATGTGGCAGCAGTGCAATATATAAAATCATGCAGAAACAGGTCAAAAGCTTTAGCTAATTTTCACATTAAAATTAAGAAAAAATGTGAACTATTCAAGGGCATCATTTCCGTGGGGGATAGGGGAGGTAACCACACCAATGTCAGAACTACTGTAGCAATAACAACCCCAAAATGTTTAATACCTTTGTCACCTAAAACAGATTTTGTTTGTTCACACAAGTTGGTATCATCCAGGTATCATCTTGCAGCACAGTGCTTGATTACTGCTGCTGCACTGGTCTGAGAGTTACAGTAAAAAATATTGTTATGTTGTGATCTAACTAATGACATTCCACATATATTGTAGCTAGCTAGCTAATTCATTGCAATTTATCCATAACTATCAAAACAAGTTAGCAAAAACAATTCAATTCCATTTATGTGTATAGCGCTTTCAACATTTCACATTGTCTTTACATAAGTGTAGAAACACAATAAAAAAAATAGAAGAGCTGTCTATATTATACAATTGCACTAAAATGTTTTTTTGCCTCTATGTTAAAATCTCACAATAAATTGCGTGTATAATTTTCAATCACCTCCAAAAATGCACTCTGTGGTATTTTTCATTGAAACAATTATTTGATCATTAATGCTTGTGGACAATACTGTAGGTAGCTACAGTATCTACTAGAGATGAATAGGGGATGAATTGAGTGATTCATTATGTATTTTAAACTGCTGATATGGTATTTTCACACAAAACAGTGTCTTGAATCTTTACAGTTCAACTTATTCATATAGCACATTTAACAATGGGCAGCTTTACATGAGTATAGAAACAAAGAATACAATCTAAAAATGTTAAAAATAATTTTCAGAGCCTTGAGCAAAACACTGAGGGTGCAAATATGGCTGGAAATACCATGTTCAGAGGGTCAGAGGACAATTCCCACATTGGTTTAAGGTCTATAAAGGATATAATATCTAACTGAATGACTCTTGGGCTTGCACTGTTGTACCCCATCCAACAAAGTTTGATGTTTTGTGCATTCTGAAATGCTTTTCTGTTCACAATAGATGTAAAGAGTGATTATATTAGTTACTATATCCTTTGCAGATCTTAAACATATCTGGGACGTTTCCTTTGACCTGTCAGTCTCTCCTTTCAGTCAAGAACAGGAAATCTGAGACCAGTATGGACATCAACTCACCCACAACGAAGGCTGAAGATTAGAAAAAAAAAATTCCTGGTCTTTTTCCAGTCTTCAACCTTCATTTTCAGCAGTTTAATTGTCCTTCAGCAGTTTAATTGTCCTTCAGCAGTCAATGGCTGTTAATAACATTTTATTTCTCATTGTTTTAACAAAATTGACATTCATTTAAAGATGTCCCCAAATGTTTCCTTGCAATGGATCTGGCCGTGTTCCTCATTGTCTCCATTAAGTCAAGCAAAATAATAGAAACTAACCCTCAGATGTTCACACCACTAATCAAATATAAACTGATGATTTGTGAATGGACAAATTGTAAAACTTTCTGCAGAAAAATTGTAAAGACTTCAAAATAATGCACTTTAATCCATATCACAGCCCCCTGGTGGGCATTTGTTTGTATAATAACATATAATCTCATTTATGATTCTTCACATACCATGTTTACATCCAGGTGACATAAAAGCCTGAATAAATGAATGGACAAATCTAATTAGCACATCAGCGTTTCAGTTTGTCCAGTAAGATTTCAGCCATTTCTTCCCAGCTTCCGATAGTCCGATCCTTTGCACCATTGAGTTTGGCAGTGGTACATTCTAACAGAACAATGTCTGAAGAAAGATAGCCAGATGAAGTTTGTAGAGATGGATGTTTCAAACCACAGTTTCAGAATAGTCTTTTTAGCCGCCGTACTGGCCGCCAAGAGTATATCCTTTTTTGACTAGTATTTAGTTTAAGAGTCGAGTCATCTAGTAACAGAAGAAGTAGTGGATCCTTGGGTATGTCCATATACAAAATGTCAGAGAGAGTGGAGGATACATAAGTCCATAAGGAAAGTATTCTAGGACATTCCCAGGACATATGCATATATGAACCTATTATAGAGTTATTGCAAATATGACAATAGGGAGGCTCACTGAATGTCTGATGAGTATGAAAATCATGGGAATCGTGATTCGTAATATGGCTTCACATTCAACAGATTTTAATACATTTGTGAGATTTTGGATGTTCATAATCTCGAGCCATTGTTAATAAAAACCATAGATCTAAATATTACTGGCTTTTGTGTGCTATGTGTTACTATAAACATTCTCTTTTCTTTCATAATTGTACAGCCAAAAATCCTGGGTTGTGACTTTTTCAACAAAGTGTGTGGTCACCTGAAGCTCCTGGAGAAGGAGTACTTTGGCCTGGAATTCCGCCACCATAATGGCAGCTATGTGAGTCATGTATTTATCTTGTACTAATTTTCAGCCTCTATATATTACTACCACAGATCTATGTATTTGCATACATATACAGTATGTAAGATGGCCTGTACTTATCAATGTGGTATTCTGCATTGATGCCTGTATTGAAGTAGAATATAGATACAGAAATGTTTCTGTATTTGAACTGTATCTTATAAAAATGGCAAACATATGATTAGAATATTTAAAATACTTTAGATATTATTTATAAATGTTCTTAAAAGGAAAAATGTTGAATCTGATAAGTCTTTATATTTTAGGTGTGGCTTGAACTTTTGAAGCCATTGGCAAAACAAATCAAAAGTGAGTATGTGGTATAGTTTGTGTGTATGTAGGCTCACACACCTACAATGTAAATAAAGAATTACATATTGCCCACATTTATATTTTACCTTGTTAGACACCCGTGAGCTTGCATTCCGTTTTATTGTGAAGTTCTTCCCACCTGACCCAGGCCAACTGCAAAAAAGCTTGACCAGGTAAGGAATACCAACTATTTTAATGCATTTTTTAAAGAATAAGAAACTGCATGTTGTTACAGATTGTATGTACTGCAGAGGTGTAAAACTCTAGCACTGTGTTGCAACACCACCTGCCAGTTCCCATTCGGGCCACCAGGGGGAACCCTTACCAGAATATTGAATGATATTCAGACAGTTTAAATATTTTCTGTTGATACCTGATTTAACTCTTTAGTTGATTACCAGGTATTTTCAAGCACAGGAAAATCCACCAGGACTGGAGTTGTGCAACCCTCATATACAATATTTAGTTCATGTCTATGTATGAATGATATGTTTGTCTTTCCAATCGTAGACATATTTTTAACTCCCTGTGACGATATGTAAGAAATACATTGAGAAAAACCATCCTCATCTGACTGACTACACGTAATGTGATTATAAATAATTTCTTTTCTATAACTCTGTACTTTATAGTCAGAAATTGCAGCCATGTATTCAGGAACCTATGAGCTCATGAGCACACGAGATACACCATAGTTAGAGTGGTGACTAAACAAAGACTTACCATTCGACTCTGTCTGAATCCTGATAAAAAATGGAAGGCTGTTCCATTATTGTGGAGTTTTCCATGAGTTTTCCATTACTGTGGAGTTTTCCATATATATATAAAGTCACTATACCAAAGGGTGGCAGGATCCTTTTGAATTTGAATGACTGTCTCCTGTGTGCCTCCATCAGAGAGCAGGCTGTTAATGATATGTACACATCTCAATGCTTGGTTTAATCACAGAATAAGGTCACTCAAGGTCACCATACAAATTCAAACAAAAAAATCAAAATAAATAACAGTAAACAACAATAAAACAATATTAAGAAGAAAACCATTTATCTAACATTAAAAATAAAGGAGCGTCAAGTGCAGCCTAAGATCATGTGGGATAAGCGCTTCTGAACAAATCGGTTTTGATTCAGGTTTTGAATGTGGTTAGTGAGTCTGTGTTACGGAAGTATTCCAGAGAGTGGAGCAATGTGACAAAAGGCTCTAGTGCTCAACAAGATTATGAAGGGCTTTAAAGGTGAGAAGAATCTTAAAATTAATATTTAATAGGAAGCCAGTTGAGTTGTTGTAGGGAGAGAGTAATATGATGCATAATGGGAGTTTGTGTTATGATACAAGTTTTTGAAGAATCTTTTGTGGCAATCCATGTCAACCATGTCACTAACACAGAAGCAAATAGTTCAAATTAAATAGTCAAAGTCCACTTTACTTTCTTTACTTCTCCTCACAGTAAGAGTAATGGGTTATGTGTTGTTTCCCCAGGACACAGTGCTACATAAAACAGCAGCAGACAACAGTGCAAACAATCAGACCAGAGACTACTGTACACTTCATACAGCATACTGTACACTACAAGACTATACAACAGACTATTTCAATTTCAATTTCAAATCTTTATTTGTCCCCAATGGGGCAATTCATTGTGCAACAGATAGTGTAACAAATCACACACAGTCACACACACAACAACAATACAAAAGATTGCCTACTACAGGTATGCAGGCATAGTAAAATAAAATAAAATAATAAAAACAATAAACAGGCAGTAAAATAATAAAGTTATCTATAGTTCTTTGTAGAATTGAGAAGCAGAATGGCTGCAGGGACAAAGGAGTGTTTATATCTGTTGGTTCTGAATTTTGGGAGTTTAAAACGTAATCCCGATGGCAACATCTGAAATTCAGCCTGTAAGGGATGAGAATTATCTGACAAGATAGACTCAACCCTCCTTAACATCCGCTTCTGATAAAGTTCCTCCAAACCTTTTTTGCCTAGAACCTGTGATGCTGCTGCTCACCTTAATTAACCTCGAAAGGGAGTTTTTTGTTTTACAGTAATGGACCCATACCAGCATATTAAGGAGAAGGTAACAACTGACTCAACAAAAGACCTGTAGAAAAGCGTCAACAGGGTCTTATCCACATTAAACTTTGCCAGCTTCCTCAAGCAATACAGGCGAAGCTGGCCTTTCTTGCAAAGCAAACTGGTATTTGAATCAAAACACAGCTAGTCACATTATCATCAATAATGAATCCTAAGTACTTATACTCTGTAACCACCTCTATATCCTGACCATTTATACTAGTTTTCTCGGTGTTAGTGACATTCCGCCTAAAATCAATACACATGTCCTTGGTCTTAGAGGCGTTTTGTTCAAGAAAAGCATCCTTACACCATGTAACAAAGTGATCAATGACCGGACCGTGTGAAGTTTCCTCATTGTTCAGTAGGCTGACAATAACCGTATCATCAGCAAACTTCTCAAAGTATCGGTTATCAATCACAGAGCGACAGTCGTTAGTGTACAGAATATAGAGAAGGGGGGAAAGAACACACCCCTGCGGTGAGCCAGTTGATGTAAAGCCCCAGTCAGAGAGAGAGCCATTTGCTCTCACTCGCTGAGATCTATTTGTGAGGAAATCTAATATCCAACCCACAAGGTTGGCCTCTAGTTTGAATTGATGTAAGAGTTTCTCAACCAGCAAGTGGGGCTGAATGGTGTTAGCTGACGAGAAATCCACAAACAGTAGTCTGGCATGATTTCTATTGCCCTCCAGGTGATTAAGAATGAGGTTGAGTACTGTTACAGTTTCATCCTGGACCCCTCTGTTTAGTCTATATGTGTGTAACTATACACAATAGTATATAGTATATAGTAATGCCTGTTTCATAGTTCCCATAGTCACATAATTCCTGTTTTCCTGCTTGTATTGTCTGTTTTCAAACTTATAACTTTTGTTTTCATCAATAATTTAGCACAATTGTTTTCTTTTGTTGTATTTTCACTTTCCCTTTCTGCTGCATTTTTATTTTCAACATTAGCACATAGTCTCAGAATAAGCATAGTTAATTGATGAAAATGAAGAGCCAAGGCCAGGGAACAGACAAGCAGACTAAACAGACTAGCTGCTGACAGTCACTTAGGTTTAAAAGTAATGAGGATTTGTCTGTTCCCCAAGCTAAATAAAAAAAAAACGATACCACAAAAAAGTACTATGTACTCACCATTAATGAAAATATTACTGCTTAGGAGTTAAATGTACTATTTATCTGTACTATTAATATGTATATATCCCTTACCTACATGTTTCTTTAAACAGATAATACCAGAAGCTACCGAACCCCTAAAAATAATAAATTCTTCCCTTAGCATTGGCTATGTGCCTAACTAGCAGTTGTCAAAACCCTGGATAAAATACCCGACCTTGACCCCCTGTTATCTCTCTTACAGCTCTCTGTTTTCAATATCAAACCTTGCCTTTATGTTATGCTCATGTTTTAGCAACCAGCTTAATAAGACTAAAGAATGTGTGGATATCTCTAGGGTATCCTTCTTTCATCTCATACATATTGCTAAGATAAGAAATATAATGTCACTACATGAAGCAGAAATACTAGTTTATGCTTTTTTTAACCGCTAAGTTGGATTATTGTAATGCCTTACTGTTTGAAGGTTCCAGTAGGTAGCCCCACAGTTATGGAACAATCTTCCAATTAGTGTTTGTGACTCAGACACAGTCTCATTGTAACCCTTACAAGTCTAACCTCCTGCACAAGAGGACATGATTTCCGCTGCCTCCAGCTCGTTGAATTTTTATGTGGAGCTCGTGGCATTAATAAAACAAAACTCAGCGTATCATTGTTGCTCAGACATGAGAAATATGTCTCTAGAAACATTGAAATGTCTAATTTTAAATTAACTGATTATAATGAAAACAAGTATTTTCTGCTTATGTAATGTGCACGAAAACTATGGGTACAGATTTTCTGTCTCAACTAATTAGTGCTAATTTAGAACGCCCATTCACAGCACGTACTAATCATATAGTAATGATGCAAACTATCCAAATGTGTTAAACGCCCACCATCAATGTGATATTTCTATCCACCTTGATAGACCCATTGGGGATTGGTCATTGTCTAACCAGTTGTGATAATACATATACAGTATATTCATTACCTTTTGCACTCCATTGCATACATCCTTTCTCAAAGTATCAATACACAAATATTAATCAATGTATTGTTTTATGTGAATGAAAAAAAACAAGGATGGTTTTCACAACAATGTCTCAACAAAAACTCAGGTCTACATAATCCAGAGAACAAAAGTTTGCAGAAATATACTTAAATATGTGTTTTATGGACCTGTCTCAACAGCTCAAAAAGTTTGCTTCATTACTAAAATCATGTTTAAACTTGATTTTCCCAAAAAATCCAAGCATATACATGCACATTGCTTACATCTTATTGTTGTAGAACCTGTGTTAAATAAAGTGTAATAAGAGTTTTGCCATTAATAAGCTATAGGTAAATTTAACAAAAAATGCTCATGGCATGTCATGGTATTCCATAGCATGCACCTTTTGATCAAATTAGGCATGGGAAAAAGTTTACTAAAGCACTGCCTCACAATACCATCAAGAGCTTAATAGGTCAGTAGTAGAATTTTAGAATCAATGCAAAATTTGACTGGGAGCTAATGCAGTGTGGATAAGATAAGTGTGATGTGCTTGTACTAAGTCAGGATTATTATAGTATTATAGTAATCTGCAGGCTGTAAGGAATCAGGAATCTATTCATTCTTGTTTTATGTTTTCAGATATCTATTTGCCCTGCAAATAAAACAAGATTTGTCCAATGGAAGCCTCACTTGTAATGACAACAGTGCAGCACTGCTGGTTTCTCATATATTACAGGGTAAGTTATTTTCTCTCACAGGCCATATCCAAAAACTTGGCTAACAACGATATCCTCCTTACACTACATACTTCATGTTTTGGGCTTTATATGATACTGTGGGGTATAATAAAGTCAGCCACTGAAACTGGGTGGAAGGCACAAATGGCATTCCAGTTCATTCTAAATATGCTCAGTGGGTTTGACATCGGGGACTGTGCAGGTTATGGACCTTGCTTTGCGCATAGGTGCATTGTCCTACAAGTCAGGACTAGGGCCCTAAGTTCAAGTGAAAAAAAAATTGTAATACCATGGCATACAATAACATCCTGTATAATATTGTGGGAAGGGCCCAAACTCTGATGGTTAGTTGTCCACCCACCTTTGCCCATATACTGTAGTCTACCTTGGACTTAATGGAAAATTCATTAAACAATCTACAGATGTACAAATTGCATTTGTAAGCAGTTACTAAGTACTGACAGGAGAGTTGAAGTGTGTCCAAACCACAATGGCCACAATTTTGTACTTCTATTTCTTATTTCATTTCAGTTAAAAAATATGAGTGTCCTAGTGCATATATCATAGTGGAATGACAATCATTTGTTACGAAGCAAAATGTAAGTGCAGGTCATTATAAAATTTTCAAACATTTACTTTTTTTTTTTTTTGCCTCTGTTTTTGTAGCAGAACTTGGGAATTATGATGAAGAGTTGGATGCACACCACCTAGAGAATAAGCAATATGTTCCAAACCAGGAGTACCTGGACCACAAGATTATTCGATTTCATAAGAAACACAGGTGCAAATCATCACATGCAGTACAGATCATTCATATACAGTACATGTGCACATGTAATTGCATGTAACAGTGCAGACACTTTGACTCAATTAAAATACACAGAATGGGAACACATAAAAGCACTTAAAACATAAAAGTAGCCTGTTGCAAACACAAAACTCGTGTAAATCGGCTGATCTATACTACTGTAGGTGGTTACAAGCTTGTTTTTCTAAGTCGGTTACATTTTGAAGCCTGGGTAGTGGTCTTGCCTGCCACTGACTTTATAAATGTGGACCAAATGTGCTTGTGCCCTTTACCACACTTAATAGCTTCTAGGTTCAAATTTCGAGCTTTTTTCTCATTATTTTTAGATGTAACACAAATTAAACTTTGTGCTGAATTACAAAGATGGAACTGTCAAAGGAGACCAACAAAATTTAAAGTTAATCTCAAAACAATTGTTTCTGCATTGTGCAATTAACATTATACACCAGCTTTACAACATCAATAAAAAAAGTATCAACAAAAGCTCAAGCTCAAGCAGACACCAGCTGTGAAAAAGTCCTTCAAATATTGCATAGATAGAAGAAATAATTGTACAGAAACAAATATACTTGTATTTTAAATTCTTAATTCTTTTTGAAAAGAGGTCACACTCCAGGCCTGTCAGACATGCATTTGCTGGAGGTTGCCCGGAAATTGGATATGTATGGCATTCGACCACATCCTGCTCATGATGGAGAAGGTATGAGGATCAACCTGGCTGTTACCCACATGGGTGTACTGGTATTTCAGGTAACAGGCATAAATCAGTACACATCCCTAATATAGATTAATTTCCTTGCAACTTCAGTTGTTTTTAATACTAAACATGACTCGTCCTTCTTTCAAGGCTAACACAAAAATCAACACCTTCAGCTGGGCTAAAATTCGCAAATTGAGTTTCAAGAGGAGGAATTTCCTTATCAAACTACACACAGATGCTGGGGTAGGCTTCAAAATATTCTGCACATATTCTTCTCCCTAGATCTGGTATAACTCTTTCAGGTCCAGTTACTATTGAGTTTAATTCAGTTCAGCCTTGGGGCACCTGATGGCGTAGTCCTTGAAAATATGGATGTATTCATGGCCCCAGGCTGACTTTGGTAGCGGCCCGACAAGATCCATGCTTAGTCTTTCAAAGGGGATGCCAATGATGGAGAGGGGTATTAAATGAGCAGAAGCCAGTCTCTGTCAGGGCAGGGTTCTCACCTGGGGAGGAGGCATTAAATAAATATTTTTAACTGATCATTAACTGATCGTTCTCTGTTTGTGTATGTTTTAAATATTAAATTTTGGTTTTGAAAACCAAAATAAAAAAATATGCTATTTTAATGCATGCATCTGTCTGTGTGTAACAGCCTTCACGAAGGGACATGGTTGAGTTCACCATGGCAAGCAGAGATATTTGTAAAACTTTCTGGAAGTTGTGTGTGGAGTATCATGCCTTCTTCCGACTAGCTGAGGAGCCCAAGCCATATCAAAAGTCATTGTTTTCCAGCAAGGGATCCAGCTTCAGATACAGGTACAGACAGAGACAGTGGCAAAAACAAGTAAGAACACATTTGGTAGTATATACTTATCTCCAAATACCAAGTAAGTTTATTGTGACCTGGCCATTACAGAAAGGCACGTTTCATGATTATGTGTCATATTTTATCGTTTAGTGGCAGGACACAAAAGCAACTACTTGAGTGTGTTGGCACTGGGGAGTACAAACATGTAGTATTTGAGAGGTAAGAAATGTAGTTTAGTATGACAAATCCAATGTTTGAAAAATAATAAAAGTTTTGCCTCAAAAATATGTATGTTATTTAAAGGTCAAAGTGCAAGCTTGCCCATGAATCTCGGCAGTGCAAGTCATCTCCTGACTTACTCACTGATGTGTCCAAACAGGTACAGATACCAGACACAAACAGGTACCAGAAATCAAAATGAATTTTGTTGTATATCTCTGTATACCTAAAAGATGTGTGTGTGTGTGTGTGTGTGTGTGTGTGTGTTTCTGCAGCTTTACGAGCAAGCCTATCAGTTTCCCCATGCTGATATTTCAAAGCATGGGACACACATATTTGCTGAGGGGCTTGACCGGTCCTATCCCTTGTCAGGGCTGCTGCCCAAATCAAACAGGGTTACCTCTTCAAAACAACGTTCCATGTCTACATCAGGGGCAGAGCGTCAAGGCAGAAGCTTTCAAAGGCCTGGGGCAAGAAGACATCAGTCCCCCAGCTCTCAGCATTTGGTCCTTCTCTATCCCAACAGCCCCCATCTGCAGTTTCACCCAGTGCTGCCAACTTTTCCTCTAACAACATACCCTTTTTTACTTCAAGACCCAACATCATCTTCCTTAGACCGTCTCACACAAGCTCACCAGAGTTTTAAACCTATGAAGAATTTGCCAAGGCAAACAGGCCACTCCTTTTCACCTACTTCTTCTTTGTCACCACCACGAAGGCAGCAGTGCCTGGAAAGGGTTCAACTATCTGGAATTGGATTGGCTGGATCTAGGATGTGCCCTCAATCAGGAGGACCTCTGGGGGTGGGGTTACACCGAAGGCACAACATGGGAAAATTTGAAGCAGGGCACTACAGTGATGACTCTTCATTCCAGAGTGCTTTACCTTTCCGAGCCTCAAGCCAACCAGACGTGAAGTTTCAGAGATCTGCTCTAGCTTCTTCAGCTGCTGCATATGCATCAGAATATCGGCCTCTGGGGTATTATCCCCACTTGTCACAACACCGTGTTCCAAATAGGCCAACCTACCTTCCACTAAGCCCTTCCCATTTGCCTGAAAGACCTACATCTTTATGTGTGCTCAGCACAGGCAGTTACAGTGATTCAGAATCTGAACTCTTTTATCCATGTTACTGCCCTGCTGTAGGGAAAATGGTACATTCTGGCCCACTAGCACGTATGCGTTTCTCATCTGGAAGCCTTCAACTAGATGAGGAAGAGGGAGAAGAGGGGGAAGAGGATGAAGTGTGCAACCAGAATGATGGGGAAAACATCGCTTTTACCACTGTCAGTGTAATGAAACTATAGCATTATAGCTGTGTATATATGCACTTGTGTTAAGGCTTCTGAAAACAACATGGTAAATATTATCAGACTTACTAAGATTCTTAAAAATATATGTAGTGGCATATGTGATACTTACATTGTGTTACATTTCTTTATGCAACTTATACATGTGATCAATGATACAAATTCTAAAATTATATATACACCTACTGGCAATTAGACACATGTTTAGTATTGAGTTTAGTCTTGCACATTCTCGTAGTTATTTATCCGACAATCATGTGGCAACAGTGCAATGCAAAAAGTTATGGTTTAAAGCATCCGGTAATGTTTACACCTGTTAGAAGTAGGTGGAGGTTCTCTATTCCAGTGAACACTCCAGATCTGCTTCTCTACAAAGGTTTTCAGTCAAGACTTAAACACTGAGTCTCTGTCTGAATCCTGAACATTCATTACAAGGCTATTCCATAATGATGAGGCTTTAAGAGAAAGTTTTATGCCTGTTGTGGCCTTTTACATTTACATTTATGTTATTTGGCAGGTACCCTTATCCAGAGCAATGTACAAAAGTGCTTTTAAGTCTCTGTTTCAATAGATTGCAGCCTAAGAATACTGAAGTCTAAAAATCTATTAAGAAGCAATATACAGTAGAAGACAGAAACATTTTTAAATAAACAAACAGGAAAAAACAAACAGAAAGAAGTAAGTGCTAGTTAAATATTTCAGGAAACAACAGGTCTTCACACATTTGACTAGATATTGAGACGTCTTGGGGAAGTTCATTTCACCAACTAGGTGCTAGAACAGAGAAGAGTCTTGATACTTATCTACCTTGTACCTTGATAATGGAACCAGTTAAGCAGCTCTAGAAGATCTGAGGAAGTGTGGTACAGTGCAGGGAGTGATAAGAGTTTTGTGGTGATGTGTAGGAAGTTTGGAAGATAGAAAACAAGTCATCTAGCTGCATTTTATATCATTGGCAGGGGACAAATTCCGCTCAGAGGCAGGTCTGTCATCAGCGAATTGCAGTAGTCAAAATTGAACAAGCAACAGAGCAGGATGTGTGGGAAAAGAAATAGCTGAATCATTATAATGTTGTAAAGGAAAAACCAACATGAGTGTGTCAGATTAGCAATTTGTGAGTAAAACGACAGATTATTCATGGTTACTCTGTTTGACAGCAAAGACCAGAGGGGAAATCTGTGGGTTGTTCAGAAAGATTGCAAGATACTGAACACCAATTTTTAAACTTGTATGCATAGATAGGTCAACATTTACATTTACAACCTAATCAAATAAGCCCAGGGCCTAGGAAAGGCTGTTCCCAACAATATTAAGGAGAATAACATGATCAATAGTGTTAAAAATTAAGGCAATGCCACAATGAAACAAAATGCTGATCAGAGACCAGTAGTAGGTCATGAAGCACTTTAACCAGTGCTGCCTCTGTGTTATAATGAGGCATAACTGCTTGCTACAAACAAACATCTTTGAGTTAAAGGGAAGGTTTCATATTGGCCTATAGTTTGTCAGGTGATGGGTCAGTGTCAGGCTTTTGAATCAAACAAAAGTAAAACATTTTAATTCCACATCTGATATTCTGTCATCTACAAGGTTCATTATCAAATTGTATGGCGTTAATATTATACTTGTTTTGTTTGATACTTTCAATTTTAGAGTGGTAGCATTTCCTTTCTAATAATTTTTTTTTTTTAAATGTTCTATTATTTTCTCTATGAATGTATGGTATTTTATATTTTTTTTATGTAGTCATGAGCAAACACTAAACTGAGCATAATAACAGTATGAAATCATTTGATTACATACAAAATATATTTGAAAACAGACTTTGTATGCTATAAAGTTAAGTGCTGTTTTGTCAGTTCTAATCACTTGGCTGTTTTTTTCTATTTTTTTCAAATTCTTAAATGGAAGTGTTATTGTGTTATACATAAATGCTATGAGTTTGTGTATTTGTGATAACATTTTCTGTGATTTAAGGCAGTATAATTTTATATGGAGTGGATGAGAGTAAAATTCCTACTGAATCATATAGTCTACCTATGAGCGTGGATATAACAAATCTTTCAGGAGAAAATTTTTGCAGATTAATAAAGTAGATTTTTGAGTGCTAAAATCTAAATTTAACAACAGCAATTTACACCAATCATTATTTTAAAACATTTACATTCCCCTGGCTATTGTGGTGTTCTGCCTTCTTAAGAATTCTTGAGATTAGAGAAGTTGAAAAGAGGCCAAACATGCTAACAAGATAAATGGAAAAGCAAAGAATATGCAGTACCTGGAGGATTTATCTGAAGAACATCATTTTATTAGTTTAACTACTTTTATTAGTTCAAGACAAATAAGATACTAATGAGCAATTATCACAAAATATATAAACATTCATTGATCATACAGGTCAAGTAACAAAGAACTGGATCAAAATTCTAATTCATGTATTATTTGGACTTCTGGACTATAATGTCTAGGGATCTTATTCTTATATTAATTTTAATACACAGCTTCTGCAAACAAAGACCCTGATACTGTATGTTGAAGCCGGCAGGGTCTTCAGATGTTCCACCAGCTACTCATTTCTGGACATCACTGACATTTTATTATGGCCAATTCTGGTATGAAATCTATATGAAGAGATCTGCTGCTTTTAGCCATTAGGATTCTTATTTATTTATTTATTTATTTATTTATTGGTCTTTATTTAGTTCTACTAGATCCATTAGGAGTCTAACTGCAATTAAAAGTTTGCTTACTTACTGTTGCTTCAAAAATAGTTTCATGATAAAAAATAATATGTACAATGTTTGTATTTATGTGGCTTTTTACACATGCCTTAAAAGCATCAATTTTAGTAAAAAAAGTATTAATTTTGGTCTTAACTGCATCTTTGAATTCTTCAATGTTGTTTTTAATTGTGTAAAATAAAATTATTTAAAACACTACACTTTTCAACAACTTCTAAGGAATGATTCTAAGGATTTTCACAGTTTCACATTACTGCACCAACACAAATGTCCATCAGTGGGTCAGATGTACATTATGAACGAGAATGGTTTGAGAATTGGAAAGATGTAGAATGTAAATGTTGAAGTTGTTTTGGGATGATCCTTGTTCTACTATAGAAGTAAATCTTTCTTTAATACATGCAAGGACAAAGAAAATACACCATTTACTACAGAAAACTAACAATCACATTTCGCAGTCAAAGCATGTGGAAGATGAGCAGAAAATTTAGGAAAGTGGAACAGAAATGTGTAGAAACCTATGAATTGAAACTTATTCTGCAGAGATCCCACAGTATATTACAGCAGAATAATGAAAGCTTATAGTACGAATAGGATAGCCTTGGCTGAACAGTTGACATAAAACATTTGAGACCATTAGCTTATTTTTCACCTAAACTGGGTCCAGTGGCTGTTGACCTGCCTATGTTTTTAAAATCTGTAGCAGTCAATGCTTTTAGAGATATTGTAGGATTCTAGAGATAAGTGAACTTACACTTTTAGTTTCACATGCAGAATCACTTCTTCCCCTTGAACAGAAAACAGTACATATGTCAGCAGCAGATGATTGAAATGCAGTCTTACATAGAATGGCAATTGTCAAAGTAAAAAGCTGTGCTCATTGTTTGCTTTCTGTCTCTCCTCGTACAGCTGATAAGGGACAACAAGGGGTGATCAAAAAGTTTCGCCTACATCAGGTACTCCTCTAAAGGGGAAGCTAACAACATGATCAGAGAGATGAACGAAAAGATCATGTGAACGGTTTGTCTCTCTGTCAGAAACCAAAGAGGAACAGGCAAAGCAGAAGATGGGGAGCAGCTAGACAACTAAGCCATGGACCAGCAAATACAAAGACTTGTATTGGGTCCGAGCAAGATGAGAGAAAGATAAAAAGAGAAGTTTTTCATCATAGTGAACAAACCTCATACAGTGGCAGCTGTAAAATACTCAGCTATAAAATTCCACCTCAGTGAAATGTAAAAAAGCTTTTTTAACTTTTCTATAAAAAAAGGACAATGTGAAATGTATCTTAACTTACACACACTTCTGAGCTCTGCTTGTCAAACTGGCTACACACACTAAATAGGCAATGTGTGCTAATGTGAGTGTGTGTGTGCGTGTGGTTCCCTAAACAGGATTCCCTGAACATTATTGGTATAAGAGAAATTTAGAGCATATTTCCTCTGCTCTTTTCAGAGGGAAAATTTAAAAGATCTTGTGTGACGAGGTCACGTGGCTGAAAATCCTAAAGTTGCAGTAAAAAAAAATCACAAAAGGCATCCATCATTTTTTATTTCTTAAATAAATCCAATGCTTGCGAGGAGGACTGACCAATTCTCTTCCTTTTTGAATAAATAAATATATAAAATAAAAATAAATTAATAAAGCCCTGGGGGCATGGTGGCTTAGTGGTTAGCACGTTCGCCTCACACCTCCAGGGTTGGGGGTTCGATTCCCGCCTCCGCCTTGTGTGTGTGGAGTTTGCATGTTCTCCCCATGCCTCGGGGGTTTCCTCCGGGTACTCCGGTTTCCTCCCCTGGTCCAAAGACATGCATGGTAGGTTGATTGGCATCTCTGGAAAATTGTCCGTAGTGTGTGATTGCGTGAGTGTATGTGAGTGTGTGTGTGTGCCCTGTGATGGGTTGACACTCCGTCCAGGGTGTATCCTGCCTTGATGCCCGATGAACCCTGAGATAGGCACAGGCTCCCCGTGACCCGAGGTAGTTCGTATAAGCGGTAGAAAATGAGTAAGTGAGTGAGAGTGATAAAAGTCAAGGGACTGGAATGCACTGGAAATCAAACCAGGGACGTCTCTGAGGCCAGAAACACTTATTTAAATGTAAAATCAGCTGAACTTTAGGTTGAATCTTACATTTAAATTGGAATCTTCATTCGTGCATGTACTGATATACAAAGCCGGCCTTTGTAAACAATGACAATAATATATTTAGAATTGATTCATAAATTTTTGTGAAGCAAGAAGAGCATGATGACATTTCCCTTTAAGCCTCTTGCTTCTTTGACTGATCAACTCTTGTTCATGATTACAAACATGAAACAAACTAAAGGGATTGGTTTAGAGGAACTACTTTCTCCTTAGCATAGCAAAAGCATTTTAATTATAGAATCACTGCTTCCTGATTGTTTTTATGCTGAACCCAGAAGTAAAAATCTTCTCATGATGAGCGGAGATACAGCAGAAGTAGATATAGTTCCAATTGATGTTCCTCTTTAAGCAAATCTATTTACGGCATGCTACTGTTATTAAAATATTCTAAAATCACTTGTTTAAAAACAAATAAATAAAAAAAACACCATATATAATAGGCCCTTCTATTCTTTTGATACAATGCCAGAACAGAAAATATAGATACTTTAGGATCATTCATTCATTCATTCATTCATTCATTCATTCATTCATGCTGCTTTACAGAAGTATAGAAAAAGAAGAGGAGAAAAATTGAAAGAAATATATAAAATACTAACAATAATAAAAAAATAATAAATACATTTAAAGTTTAAAATTTATTTTTAAATTTTCATTTGAAATTTTAAATACTATATACCTATCCCTATCCCCAATGAGCAAGCCGGAGGTGACAATAGCAAGGAAAAACTCCCTGAGATGATATGAGGAAGAAACCTTGAGAAGAACCAGACTCAGAAGGGTGAAACCGGACAGTAAATAATGTAAATGTAAATAATGTCCTGAGGAACTAATTCTTTCCTGCCAAAGTTTACAAATGATTGCTGATAAAGACCAGACTATACAGCTGACTGAAACAACATTTGTTCAAAGAAGCCATGACAGTCTCCGGATAGCTCCATCCACAGCAATCCCATGAGTCACTGGCTGACCATGCAGATCATTCCTAGGCAGGGTGACCACCGGGTGACAAAACTCCAACCAGGGGAGAACGTCAGGATTGAAGAAGTAGCTCCGTAAGAAGAGATGATCAGACTAGGAACTCGGAACACTGGGAACTCGGGAGTGGCATAAATAGTTCGACAGAGAGAAAGAGAGTGAGAGAGAGAGAGAAGAAAATTGTTATGATTTTAATCTGCCCATCCCTACTGCTGGATGAAAGAATGCCTCTTTATGCTCTTTATCTGCCTTCACCAAGCCAAGATCTTTGCGTGACCCTGGGCATGGCCACTCCCTGACAGCCATGTCATGAGCATCCAGATGCTGCCTACTGAGAGGACAAATCCCAGGAAGGTGGCCTAGATGACGTAAAACTTGCACTTCTCTGCCTTCATGAACAGACGATTCTCTAGCAATCAACGAAGCACAGTATGGACGTGAACCAGAGAAGGGGAAAAGATGAGAATGTCATCAAGGTAAAAAAAGACGTACTAATTAAGCAGAATCTCTCTGACCCATCCTTCTTAATTAATGACAAAAAAGTAACTAGGTAGACAGTGGAGGAGGACGAGCAGATCAAACCAGCAGCAGGCGACTCCTGTATATATGTGGTCATGGCCTCCCTTCACAGCAAGTGAGACTGTAAAGGCAGCCTCTGGAAGGAGAAGTATCGGGAAGGAGATTGATGATTGAAGGAGAACAGTCAAATGGTCGGGGAGAAGGTAGAGAGGAGGCCTGTGCTTTACTGAAGACCATCTTGAGCTCATGATAGACAGAGGGCATGGATAAGGTATAGTTTTTGACTGGGAGCAGGAGGGAGAAGTCAGAGTGATTGGCAGTGGTTTCTCCACCCAAGGACATGGCCACTGCTCCAGTCCAGATGAGGATTATGTTGAAGGAGTCAAGGGAAGCCAATCATGATGGTGTCTGTGGTAAGGAGACAGAAAAGGAGTGGAGTGGCCACTGCATGCTACTGCCCGCTGCTATCTTGGATCTAATATGTTGGATCTATCAAGCCAACCTTTGTCTGAACTTACCCATTTTTCAAATGATTAAAAATACTGGGGCATGTGAATGAGGTTCTTGTACCATGATTAACCCTACAAAAACAGGAGGTAGTATTGTGGCTTGGGCTTTCATGACTGTTTGGCATTGACTTGAATGGCCTTACTAATCTTTTTTGACCTTCCCTAACTCGACATGATAATAGCAGCAGATAGTTAAGTGAATAATAATAAAAAAGTGAATAAAAGGTAGAAACTCCAGTGGAAATATAGGAAAGTTTCTCCTAAGAAGAATGCAATAGTTTGGTGATGTCAGTGGGTTGCTTGCTTGATGCAGTTGTTTCAAGAAGCAAGAGACACCCTACTAAATTTTGTGTTATTTACTTTAATCTGTTTCTATAAGTTTACTTGCAAAAAACTGTGGGGTCTGTCTGGTTGTAAATGTCAGGAAAGGAAAGCTGAATTTTGATCTACCATTTCATTTCATCTTTTCATTTTAAACACAAATGTCTTAAGCAAAAGCAAATGAATTTAATAGTTCTTACAGCTGCCACTGTGCTGATGGTACATGCTGCTTTGCTACTTGGGTCATGCTAATTAGATCGATTCATGTTCTTTAGTCAACAGTTTCTGTTTTTCAGTACTGGTAGTAAATGTAAGTCGTTGGCTGCTGGTGATTTGGCATCAGGGAGTTTTTAGAAGTTTTTAGAAGAGGAACTTTTAGTTTTTTAGAACAAGTGAACCAATAAAATTGTTTTACACTACTGCTGCAGTTCAGATTGTCTGGTGTAAAAGACTAAAACTTTAATCCCCAAAGGAGAATTATGGATTCAAAATCAGGAACATCAGCTGAATCCTGGATGACAGCCTTTATCTTTTGTTTAAGAATCTAATGAATTGCCTGAAACTAGGTCAAATTCCAAACAGAATGGAAACACTTTGTACTAATTATCTCATTTTTGTTGTATCTAAATTATCTCCACAATCTATCTCTCCACTATCTATCTGTCTTTCTATCTATCTATCTATCTATCTATCTATCTAAGTGTAGTGTGACTCAAAATACAATTCCTGACTTTTAAATCCATTTAATTAAAGGAGATGGTTGGGTTTGTCTGGAATGTTATTGGCATACTGCAAAATAACATACACACGATAGGTTTTAAAGTAAATGTAGACAGTTTGTAACCGTTTTGTTAAGATTTATTTCATTACTTTGTTTAAAATGGCACAGCTGCGTGTTATAACCATGCACTGAGCTATTATACGTAATTA
Source organism: Tachysurus vachellii (assembly GCF_030014155.1). NCBI lineage: Eukaryota > Metazoa > Chordata > Actinopteri > Siluriformes > Bagridae > Tachysurus > Tachysurus vachellii. Next base: position 4,361,147 of record NC_083483.1, on the reverse strand, counting down.
TCATCCACTATTGCTGATCGAACAGTCACCGCATTCAGGCGGTTTACATTTTCTACACTAATCTAATCCCTGTTCACAGTTTGAGGAAATTTACACATCATTATTTAATCGATACAAAATTCTAACAACAAAAAGTAATATTTGAAAATTGCACTTCCAGTCTTAACATTTTAACAATGCTAATCTATAGTTAAACATGTGAGTGTTAATTAGCTAAATGCAAACCTCTTTAAAGTAGACAGGGTTACGAATGAACCAATGAAATGGACAGGAGGTGGAACTTAGGATTTTTAAAATCCTCTCAAATCCTCTCCATTTTATTGGATGCTGCATGTAACTAATCACAACACAGTTAAATAAAATTTCCACAAGCTCTTCAATACAATTAAGCAAACAACGGTATCAGAACCTTCTCAGAAAAATGTGCAAATAATATTGTACATCAGAATGAAGTTTGACATTGTCATTATTTAAACAATTAAATTATTCAAGCACATGTTAATACTGCAATAAAAGTTGCCAAGGTCCTAAATTTCAAAAGTGCTAATGAGCGACAAATCACTGTTAACATTTAAATTAAGAAAATTGCATAGGACATCTTGGCTGCATATTTATGAGGGCTTTTGTTCTTTTGTTTTATTGTCTGCATGCAGTTTGTAGAGCATCATTCAACAGTAAATATTTTCCCACACAGCAAACTTCATTATTAAACTACATGGAATTTTGGCAAAAAAACATCCATATCAGGGATGAGATGATTTGATGAAGCTTGAGTGGCTATAATAGGGACAAGATTTTTTGAAGCACTCCTTATTGTCCTTTCTCTCACTCTTTTTCTCCATGTCCTTTCCCAGTGCATTCACTTCCTGCTCCTCTTTATGTTCAACAAGGTACAAATCAGCAGGAGGTACGTCTGTGAAAGTGATCCTATAAACATAGAGAGGAACAGGTAGAGAAAGAGAGAGAGAGAGAGAGAGCGAGCATGTTAAAAAAATATAAATATAGAGAGAGAAAGAAAAAAGGGGGCAGAGTCAAATAGTTGTCTTTTTTATAGTTAAACCAAAAACCTGTGTCGCTATTTTTAAGCTGTTTTATTTGTGCAGCAAAGACGACATCAAACCTCACTTCAGTTAACAGCCATGCACAGGTTCAGTTTACAGGCTACACCATTAACAATGAAAGTGAATAAATCTGTGCATCCATGGTAATGGAGAGTGCAGCAAAGTTCATTGTAGCTCAATAATATGTTGAGAATGTGATATGTACAGCAGTGTCTGCGGGTTTTCTTTCCCATTCTCAACTCCAGCCTCTTTGACATAACATATGCCTCTCATCTGACTCAAGTGACCAATTCTTTAAGAGCTGGGATTAAAATTGTTACCATTAAAGTTCGTTAAAGAAAAACAACTTTTTCAGTTCAGTGACTCACTATAGATGTTGTTTTTGTGATACACTGAAGACGTTTAGTTTTGAGAACAAAAGATAAACAGGAGTTCATAGATCTGAATTTCAGCTTTCATTTATGATTTTTACATCTAGATCTGTTTAAGTTTAGCATATAGCACCTTTGATGGCCCAAATTTTTAAATGAGCATTGGAGTACTGGAACATGTAAGCTGACAGTAAATTAAAGTAAATAAATACAATCCATGCTCAAAATAAATACAATGCATGCACCTACTCCTGAACTTTAAAGATCCACAGCTCACTCCACACTTCTTCATGGCACAGAAGACTCTTTATACTCTCTGTATATATCTGACACTGTTACACTTTGTGCATTACAGTCTTTCTGCACTGATGCCATGCTGCTGCTATCTGTCTTGCACCTTACAAATGCTTTCATACTCAGTACTCAGAATGTTTACATATGAAGAACTCTTTTCCAAAACGCGATAAACGCCAAAATTAAAGAAAACGAGTTTGTCATGTCATTTTGCTGTGTTGTGAACCTATATACTGCTCCATCAATGTTTCATGCCAAAACGCTATATTTCCTTGTTTAAAATGTACTGCAAGATGCAGTTCCTTTCCAAACCGCGATAAGCGCCAAACCTGTTTTTTGCCAAAACGCTATATGTCCTCTCTCGACCAATCAGAATTCGGTGAGTGTTCGACGCAATCCAACATGGTGGCGGTCTTAGGCGAGAGATGTTTGTTTGTGCGCAGTCTTCAAAATGAGTGTAGGAGATTATGTCTATTCTTAATAAAGTTATTTATTTCCATGATGTCATATGTTGCATGTTCTCTTGTTGGTTTATGTCTCTTTTTATTATTAAAAAAAAAAAAAAAAAATTTTAAATAAAGGATGGATTTATAGCGTTTTGGAAAAAAATAAAAAGAAACTTTGAATTTATATTCAACAAAATTGTTGTTTCATTTAACAATCACTGTTTAACATGTTCAGACTGAGCCAACAGACCATTTTAACAGGATAAATTGAATATAAACAAAATGTGTGGGTCTAGGTAAAAAAAAGTCATTTTCATAAAAACAATTAAAATGGATTTATAGCGTTTTGGAAAAGAGCTCCTCATATATTTGGATGTATATTTGCACCGTAACAATTCACAGTTTGCATTTACTCATTCTGATTTACGAGATATATTCACTTGTTTATGTCTATGTATTACAAGTACACTGCTGTTACTTTATACAATCTTTTTTCTATATTGAACTGCTCATATTATTATACAAACTCTACTGTATACTGCATTGCATGTAAACACTTGATTAGAGAAAGAGAAACGGTATTTCGATTCCTCTGTATGTCTGCACATATGGTGGCATTGACAATAAAGAACATTGAACCTGATCTAAACTTATGAGCTCAAATCCAAAAGTCTTCATTGTATAGAAAAAAAACAATACAATTGGTCTTGCTATTCTAGTACTTTTGGAGGGGAAAGTAAAGTTTTTATTCTACATTTGTGTGTGAGTGCGGACGACATTTGCGTGTGAGTGCGGACGACATTTGCGTGTGAGTGCGGACGACATTTGCGTGTGAGTGCGGACGACATTTGCGTGTGAGTGCGGACGACATTTGCGTGTGAGTGCGGACGACATTTGCGTGTGAGTGCGGACGACATTTGCGTGTGAGTGCGGACGACATTTGCGTGTGAGTGCGGACGACATTTGCGTGTGAGTGCGGACGACATTTGCGTGTGAGTGCGGACAACATTTGCGTGTGAGTGCGTACCTTTAATAGAGGAAAAAGAAGCGAGCTCTCTGTGTGCTGGCGATGGCTTCAGACATGTTTCTCACCTTCAAGTAGTTTACAAAACCTTTAAAGAACAGCAGGAGACCTGCACAAGCACGCGCACACATGCACACAGTCAGGTCACTGTATAAGAAAAATCACTTTGAAATGACATTTATATTATTATGTACAGTTTGATTATTTATTAATGTTTTTTTATAGCCAATAATAAGATATTCCCTGTTTACACTAGTAGACTCTTAGAACGAAATAAAAAATTATTAATCATAATAACAAAAATAAAAAATAATCAATTACCCAGAACCAGAAATATCCACCAGAGCCAGTACTGTCCATTAACATATCCAGTAAAATAATCAGAAAACTGGTGGGGAAAAAAAAACATCAACGCTCAGTGCATTGCATTATGGCTATTCAAAACAAACAAGGCTTAAATTCTTCTTACTGACAATAAATATCTTTAGGTATCTATAAATAAAAGTTTACTACACATTGAACAGGCATAAATGCAGCACAGTTCAGGTTAGTGCTGAATAAACAGCCCTGTCACTTACTCAACTTACTTCTATATTTGACAAGTTGTGTATATTTGTTTGTGTGCATGTTGTACCCTGACGATGAGGATCCACTTGATAAGGGATAATCCGAATCCACAAATTGCTCCATAACGGCCAGCAATGGTGTTAGTGAGACAGAAGGACAAGCAGAATCCTATCCAGTTAAACAGGAAAGCCACTGCAAAGACACACAGAGACAGAGTGAGCAAATATAATGCACACACCCAAATCAACATAATCGAGAAAAACATGAGCAAAGATAAAACACACACAAAAACATGAGCAAAGATAAAACACACACAGAAACATGAGCAAACTCACTGAAGAAGGCCAGCATAAAGATGCCATCGTTTCCGACACGCAGCTGATCAACATCATTGAAATCATCTCGTGGAGGAAAATCCTCATCCTGACAGGGAAATTGGCAAAAAATAAAAAAAAAAGTCAGCAAAAGAGAGAGACAGAGGAGAGACAATGCTAGTGAAGACAGAGTGGGTGTGTCTCACTCGTGGTATGCTGTCCCCGGTCGAGGCTGCAAGTTCGGCTGCTTTGGCTTTCTCGACTTCATCATAGGTGGGGAGAGATGTGGCCACACTGTAGGGAGGTGGAACAGGAAAATCCCCTTGAAACACACGTTCTAAACACACAAACACAAAAATACAGTATCAGTACTTGAAGTAGGTCAGTGTTCCACAACAAAATATATTATAAATATACAAAATATATATAAGTAAAGAATCAAGATCAGTTAGTAACATTTATTTTTGGATGCTTCAGAAAAAGGTCTCAGTACTTAGTTGAAAAAAGAAAGAGAGGACAGAGGTTTGATATATTAATCGTGTTTTGTGACAATCCCAGTACACCCATTCCACCCCATCACAAGCAGCACAGACCTGAATGTACAGCACCGATTATGGGTGGCCAAGACACACATGCTAGGGGCATGGAAGCTAATGACAGGATTTTCAAAGGATGATTACCAGGGAAGCAAAAATGATGGTATGCACAGAGGAGGGCAGGTAGATCCTAATGCAGGCTGTTATCCCCATTTTTTTTTCCAGATCCCAGCAACAGGCTAGTACCACTACAACTACTCTCAGCCCAATTGTATTTTGGTGCCTCTGCCTGGCTGTGTCTGTTCTGCCCTGCTCCAGCACTTGACACCACAGTGGTGGAAAATGAGATTAAAGAAATAATAATAATAATTTAAAGACAGGCTGTAGTTGCCATGCGCCAACATTTTCTGAAACTAGTCTTTCCCAACAATCAGTCTCCTGTCTAATCTGTCCTTAGGTGTACAAATATGTACGGACACCTCCACAAAATCCCCCTGTAACCCTGAGGACGCTGCACTCCAGCTGACGAACACGCAAATCCTGAAGTCTCTGAATAAGGTAAACCTCCACAAGGCAGTGGGACATGATGGGGTATCACCCAGAGTCCCGAAAGCATGTCCTAAACAACTGGCAGGTGTGAACATGGACCTCTTCAACTTGCCTCTTAAACAAGCAGTAATCCACCCTGAATGAGCAGTGGCACTCAAGCCAGTTGCCATGAAGTGCCAAAAAAAAGAATGGTACTCACACACATTAACACCGTGGTCCCAGACACTGTTGTCTCCCTACAGTTTATCTACAGCCCCATCAGATTAGGGATTGACACAGTGGCACAACAGCTCTGACGTACACTAGTAAACACTTGGACTGAATCAGAACATAATGAAAACAATCAACAGATCCACAACAAACAAATGCAGTGGTGATGAACAGACAGCAGCAGTTCAGCTCCACTCTATTGGACGGCCAAGGCAGGGACATGCATTTTCTCTTGTGCCTCTATATGGTTGTATTCTGCCCTGTTTTTTTTGGCTTCAAAACTGTTTGGTGCATTATAATGCTATATGAAAGAGGTTTGTAATAATGAGAACATACCCGGAGTGGATGTAGCTCCTAAAGCTAAGCTGGCATAAGACGGGGGTGGAATCTCGCCACCTATTGCCATGGTGTCAGGGTGAATAGTTGCAGCCGCCTGGGACGAGGTGGAAGGCTCTTCCGCATGGCTTGTTTCAGAAGGCTCATCCTCGTTGTGCAACTGAAAACAATGACAGCTGTTTGAGTGAAACAAGTGGTAGCAGATCAATGCTTTAAGCTTTTGGTTAATAATCAGAGGTTTGTGAGTTCAAACCCCATCACTTAAATTACTTTTGCACCACCCTCGACTATTTACACAAGATAAACAAACAGAAGATGTAAAAGGTTGTTTTCATAAAATACTGTGCTGTGAGGGTACAAAACTTGCCTCTTGGCAGAACTACAATAGTTAACTAGCAGCTAATTACAACAACTGGGACTAATAACCATCTGCTTTTATAAAGTTTATATCTTGAGATTTGTTCCTCCATGAACACTTGTTAGCGCCTCATTACAACTCACTACTTTCTCTAAAAATGTTTGACAGTACTTCACTAATTTATGTTTTCCTTTGTCTTTACAGAATGTACCTTATGGTGCTACACCACCCCACTCTAATAGCCCCACACTATTAGCTAATAACCTCAGCAGTGTTTTTGTACTACAACAGGTTTGAAACACAACCCAACATGACTTTTAGGAGTACACAGCCAAAACTTATGATGAAATAATACATGACCCACTATAAAAAATTTTTATGTTCAACTCTCTCCCTGTAATTATGTGGTTCTTTTTAATCTCAGGCTCAGGGTTAACATTACAAACAGGCATCCAAGCCCATAAATAATTATAATAAAATTAAATAACTGTCCTTGTACTCAAGAGACCAACTATGTGATCTCTAATTACTCAGCCAAAAGTCAGACTGATCAAGTGATAAAATGTTAAAAGGCAATGTATTCTTCTGGAATATTCTGATTTGGGGTTTGTTTTTGCTCCATTTTCACTTAGCACTTGCATGCGTCTGTGTGTGTGAGTGTGTGTGTGTGTGAGTGAGAGAGAGAGAGAGAGAGAGAGATTGACAGAGAGAATGAATTGAGATTTCTTTATCTATTTTTATCTGTGCAACAGTGTAATGTCAGAGTTACACACTTCTGAATTTCCCTCGTCAGACTTGATGGTTTATCAGTTGATCAGTCAGTCAGCAATGCTTCCCAGAAAACTGATATGAATCTCAGAGCTTCTTCACAAACGTCACTTCCGCATTAGTCAAACCACAGACAGTATTTCTGATGCATCAAAAATAACCTTTTCAAATTTTATAACATTAGACATAATTATAAATTACTTCTATCCTCTAATCAGTAGAAACCCCATGTAGACACGTTTGACCATGTCCAACTTTACACAGACAAAAAACCCCAACAGAAAGTGTAGGCTAAATAAGTTTTACCTTAAAAAGCACAATATGATGTTAATTACTTGATCAAACATGAAACAGCTGACAAACATAATAAATGTGAAGAAATTTATATTCAAATCAAATCTAAATTTTATTTGTCACATACACATACAGAGTACGACACGCAGTGAAAAGCTTTAAGTTTTCGCATATCCATTTACATTTACAGCATTTAGCAGACACTCTTATCCAGAGTGACTTACATTTTTTTTTTCAGTTTATACACCTGAGCAATTGAGGGTTAAGGGCCTTGCTCAGGGGCCCTGCAGTGGCAACTTGGTGGACCTGGGATTCAAACCAATGACCTTCCGATCAGTAGTTGAACACCTTAACCACTGAGCTACCACATCCCACAACCCAAAATTATTTATGGGTTTGGATGCCTGTATCCCAGGTTTTTATGAGCCTGGGGTCAGCACACAGGGTCAGTCATATTACAGCACCCCTGGGAGCAGGTGAGGTTAAGGGCCTTGCTCAAGGACCCAACGTTGATGTCTCAGCAGCTTGTGGGCTTGAACCCCCAACCTTCTGATCAGTAACCCGAAGCCTTAACCACTGAACCATCATGTCCTCAGATAACATACAGTAACATACAGTAACATACAGTAACATTCAATATACAATTAAAAACAAACACCTCATTAGAACATATTCTGCTCAACTATATAGAAACTAGAAGTCCATATAAATTTATGATTTTTAACCTGATCTAATTGTTTTAACTGTAGGTATTATTATTGTTATTATTATTGTTGTTGTTGTTATTGTTATTATGATTAGTAACATTGTTATTATTCTTATCATTAGTTATTATTACTATGATTGTTATTATTATTATTATTATTATTGTTATGATTATGATTATTATATTATCTACAAAGAAGGCCATGTAAATCTGGAACGCGGAAGTCGAGCCTGGCCGAATCCCAATTCACTGTACACTGTACACTGTACACATGAACACTAAATCTAGGTCTTTGAATGATGATGGATTGTATGCCCAGTGTAAACAAACAAACAAACAAACAAACAGATAAATAAAGTTTAATAGCCCTGTTTTAACCAGCATTACTAATGTGTTCTAAATAACGTACAACACACTATCTTTGACACCTACGAAGTGCACTAGATATCCATTTGAGACACAGCCAGTGACTTTCTGCGCTAGCTGGAAACAACACGGCCTTAGCCGAGTAAAAGCCTAAAGAACACCATTAAACATATACAAATATCGTTTAGTTCGTGTTTATACATTATTTATAAACATTATTTAGATGATGTGGTGAGTGAGTGTAATTAGCTGACTTACCACTTGATAACGGCTAACCGCTGACTCCATTTTATTCTTTTACACAACCGTCAATAAGAAAAATCACCAAAAAATAACGTTAAATAATTTTAGTTGTGGATATGTAAACAGCCAAGGGGATCGGTTTGTCCAAAACGGCGGATATATATTTCCCCCATTTACAACAAATTCAGTTTAAAGAGTGTTTTTGTTCTGCGCTTGAAAACACATCCGTCTGCTGACACAACGGCAGGCCAAGTGGGGGGCGGGTTGCCACATCATGGAAAAGTAGATCAAATGTTTATAGTGCTTTACAGAGAAAAGTATCTCGAAGCCGCCAGATGGCGTCCAAGGGTTATTTGCATATTCATTGCTCTATCACGGTCATTCTATAACACTCACTCTCTCACACTCATTTTCTACCGCTTTATCCGAATTATTCTCGGGTCACGGGGGCCTGTGCCCATCTCAGGCGTCATTGGGCATCAAGGCAGGATACACCCTGGATGGAGTGCCAACCCATCGCAGGGCACACACACACTCTCATTCACTCACGCAATCACACACTACGGACAATTTTCCAGAGATGCCAATCAACCTACCATGCATGTCTTTAACCGGGGGAGGAAACCGGAGTACCCGGAGGAAACCCCCGAGGCATGGGGAGAACATGCAAACTCCGCACACACAAGGCGGAGGCGGGAATCGAGCCCCCAACCCTGGAGGTGTGAGGAGAACGTGCTAACCACTAAGCCACCGTGACCCCCCATTCTATAACACAAATATTTATATTGTCTATATGAAGAAGGAAGAACAGAGTTTTGTAATAACAATACACTGCTCAAAAAATAAAGGGAACACTTAAGCAACACATCCTAGATCTGAATACTTTGTTCTTTACATAGTTGAATGTGCTGACAATAAAATCACACAAAAACTATCAATGAAAATCAAATTTATTAACCCATGGAGGTCTGGATTTGGAGTCACACTCAAAATTGAAGTGGAAAACACACTACAGGCTGATAAACTTTGATGTAATGTCCTTAAAACAAGACAAAATGAGGCTCAGTAGTGTGTGTGGCCTCCCTACAACGCCTGGGCATGCTCCTGATGAGTCTCCTGAGGGATCTTCTCCCAGACCTGGACTAAACACATAGCTTCTTTGTGTGGCTCATCAACTTTATACCTCTGTAATTGCTACGAATCTCAGGCATCTTTTCACTCTCTAAAATCCTGTTAAACAATGTAGATAGAAACTACTGTATACTGCAGTCTCTTCTAGAAACTTCCGCCCCTCCACAGGTACAGTATGTCACATTTGGACCAACAGCCTTTCAAAATAAATAAATAAATAAATAAATAAATAAATAAATAAATAAATAATCTTTACAAAAAACAATAGGGTTTCAGTGCCTAATAAGAATATATAGGTAAATTTGCTGATAACGCAATGATGTACAGAATATATGGGATTTATATATGTTAAAGCTGTCATATTTTAAGTACAATTCCTTTTTTTAATAGTATTTAATTAAGGGTCAAACTTTTTATCTGTACGCTCTAATATTTTGTATCATATGGGTAATTCACTTTTGTAAGGTGAGGTTAACGTTAGGAATCAACCGTTGAGAACAATCGTTGAGAATCAACTGGAGTTGTTAAATACAGTAAAGTGTATATATGTACACACACACACACACACACACACACACACACACACACACATACACACACACTTATTTCTTTAAGCATTTTTTCTAAACATATTTTTAAAGGCAAAGTAATAAATAAGGGGTGTTTTTGATCTGATCCAACTTCCTGCTAAACAATTTATGTTACATCGATACCACCACAAAGTGAATCACATCCATAATTAGTTATAGTTTCATTTCCAATAACCGCTTTAGAGGTATGAGATCTAAAATCTAACAAGCTCTGTTACTAATAAACAAACAAACAAGTTGAAGTTAATGAGAAGATGAACCCACAATGACACAATGCAGTTACACAGAGATGTTAACACGCACAGACATTTACACACACCAACATGCAAACACTACAGCCCTGAGGCTTCATACAGGCTGATTTTCATCATTCAAATGACTTGAATGTGATAAAATGGCTGTATTTTCCAGCTGTGGTTTCCAGCTTCAGCATGCAAATCTGCTTAATGCTTGTGTGTGTCCCTGTAGGTGTCTAACCGCTGCCATCGCTGCCTCACATGGAGAACAGAATTTATACATCGAGTAATGAGTTCACAGGCCTGCGTTTACTAATGTTGAAGCAGTTGGCAGGACAGAGAGAAGATGTCATAAAGAGAGAACACAGCCAATTTGTCTCGTGATTCCAGGAATCAAACCCTGATCTCTCAGCAATAAGGGAAACACTATTGTAAGGTTGTACACAAACACTTCCCATTGGCACAACCCCAGTTTAATAATCTGTCTCACTCTCTCTGTCTCTCACACAAACTCTGATACACACAAAGCAGCTTGCATCATTAATGTAAGTTTGTTTGAAGTAAGTGTGTGTCTGTGTGTTTGTGTTTGTGTGTGTGTGTCTGATATCTAATGGAGACATGATCATAATAGAGGCCTTTGTGACTACAGAAGCAGTTATAGGAACAGGAATAAACACAGAGTTCATTCATGACATGAAGCGAAAGTTACAATGCACTTTTATGTTCACTCACCAGTTACACCAGGGTCTGTGGGCAGTTTCACCAAACTGGAAAATGAAGTTAAAAAAAAAAAAGACAGTGAACTGTCTAGGTTTGGTAAGATTTTTTTTTTTACACTATAAGTTGCCTCGTCTGCAAGCAGACATGTAAAACCGTCAGCGATTCTGAGTATTTGAAAGACAAGAAGTGTGTAAAACATGTTTTAACAAGGGAGAGTGTTGCTTACTCGTGCTTCCTCCAAGACACCAGATACATTGTGATAAAAACATAGCAAAAGAGATGATCTTTTAAAAACGAATCTTTCTGACTCCAATCGCCCAGTCGAACGAGCATACTAAACTAAAATAAGGAGAAAGGCAATTCTTTAGACTGGATAAACACAGAGATGAGGTTTATTATAGTTAGCGCTGAGTACAAGTTATGAGATGCTCACAAAGAACATCCAATCAGCCCTACAAACCACTGCTACCAAGCACTCTCCTTATATTCCTTTTTCTTATCTAACATGACGACTTCATCCTGAATTCACAGAGTCTAAACGCACCACCTGCTTTTTCTTTCTTGGAAAGTTTGACCGTTTCCCAGATATGACTGCTGTCAGAAAAGGGTGCCTTCACAGGAGCAAAATCCAGACCCAAAGCAGAGGGATTTATTTAAAAACTAATAATCATGAAACCAAAAAAAAACAAGAAACACTACAAGGGAAAAAAGATGTGAGAACAACAGGTATAAAAAGGACAAATAATCAGAGAAACATAAGGAACAAGTTTGCAGAGGCAGGAGCGGGATTAAGGTGTCAGAGACACTATTCCTTTTCCATGTTTATTATTTTGAACTCATACCTACTGTAATTCATGCATTTTTAAATGACATGTTTTACTTTGACTTGGCGTGAACTTGATGTTCTCCAAATCTTGATCAATGTGCCTCAGCAATGAATGGATTCTCTCAGACTTCAGCTGCATGTGTCCTACAAGCTCTGAACAGTCTAAATGACCTTGACTCGAACTTCAACTTTTGAAGAAGTACAATAGATGCTGCTGTACAGACTATCTATCTGATAACCTTCTAAACTAAGGATGTTATTGTTAGATTATAAGCTGCACAAACAATTTGTCTTTTTTTTTATCATATTAAACCTTACACCATTACACCAATAACAGGCATGTGGTAGCTTAGTGGTTAAGGTCTTATACTACCAAGTGGAAGGTTGTGAGTATAAATCCAAGGTCCACCAAGCTGACACTTCTGGTGTCAAGTCCTTAACCCTCAAAAAAAACAAACATAAAATGTAAGTTGCTCTGGACAAGGGCGTCTGCTAAATGCTGTAAATGTAACAGAAATGGTGCTTTAAAACTACTTATGATGTCAACTAATTTTTTACAGTTACACAATTTCTTATAGGCCACTTTGTCTCTCCCTCGATGCCAGGAAACAAACCCTAAACTCCCAGCAATAGGGGAAAAACATTTGAAAGACTGTTCACAAACACTTCCCATTGGCACGTCCCCAATTTTAATACAAATTTATTTACCATACTGGAATTTTATCTCCAACTGGAATCTCTCTCTCTCTCTCTCTCTCTCTCTCTCTCTCTCTCTCTCTCTCTCTCACACACACACACACACACTGCAATTTCATTTTGATCTATCAAATAACTGAAGGACACAGTAATATTTAAGTAGTGAAATGAGGTTTATTGGATTAACAGAAAATGTGCAATACTGTATGCATCAAAACGAAATTAGACAGGTGCATAAATTTGGGCACCCCAACAGAAAAATCACATCAATATTTAGTAGAGCCTCCTTCAGCAGAAATAACAAATAATAATAATAATAATAATAATAATAATAATAATAATAATAATAATATGTTTAATTTATATAGCGCCTTTCCCAAGCTCAAGGACGCTTTACAAGGTAACATACATATACGTCGGGCATTTGCCCAGGACGAAGGTTCATACATATACATACATATACATATTCGTCGGACATTTGCCCAGAACAAAAGATCACATGCAGCTGCATGAGATAATAACAGAAGACAGGACTAAACACAAAAACATA